>NC_135594.1:15519347-15580383 GCF_965152235.1 Eretmochelys imbricata
TGGCCTTTGCCAGGCTGCCCCAGCCCCACAGAGGCCCCCTGGCAGGAGAGGGGAGAATCCAGCTGCCGTGGGGGAGTCACAGGCTCTCCCTGATCCAAGACCAGCCCTGGCATCACCCAAACGTTGACCTCGGCTCCAGCCCCTCCTTGGGGCCCGGCCATCCCAGTACTGCCACCAACGCGACCCCCGTCAGCCGCTGCGGCCTGCAGCATGAATGGGGGCATTGGAGCCACCAGGGAAGACACCCCCCCTCCACCACAGCCCCAGCCATGGGGGAGGGGAGCCAGGGCTGGGCTAGCAGGGGGCTGTGGGTCAGGAGTGAGGGGCACCGGCAGGGCTGGGGGCTGCCAACTCGTGCGGGGGGCTCATACTGGTTGTGGCGGAGGATAGAAAGGAGGGCAGCCCCTGCCAGCTTCCCCTCCCCGGGGGCTGAGCAGCAGCTCATTACTACCACCCCCACGCCCAATGGGCCAGGAGAATTAATTAGCTACAACCCAGCTAAACTGGGTCTAGAAGGACTGAAATAGAGCGAAAATGGAGAACTGAGAGAATTCCACCCCACCCCCCAGCCCCGCTCCGGACTCCTGGGTTCTCTGGAGTCCTGGCCCTGGGAGGGGAGGAGGGTCTAGTGCTTAGAGCATGGGGGGCTGGGAGCCGGGACTCCGGGGTTCTCTCTCTGGCTCGGGGAGGGAGGGGGGTCTGGTGATTAGAGCAGGGGGACTGGGAGCCAGGACTCCGGGGTTCTCTCCCTGGCTCGGGGAGGGAGGGGGTCTGGTGATTAGAGCAGGGGGGCTGGAAGCCAGGACTCCGGGGTTCTCTCTCTGGCTCGGGGAGGGAGGGGGTCTGGTGATTAGAGCAGGGGGGACTGGGAGCCAGGACTCCGGGGTTCTCTCCCTGGCTCGGGGAGGGAGGGGGTCTGGTGATTAGAGCAGGGGGGGCTGGGAGCCAGGACTCTGGGGTTCTCTCTCTGGCTTGAGGAGGGAAGGGGGGTCTGGTGATTAGAGCAGGGGGGACTGGGAGCCAGGACTCCGGGGTTCTCTCCCTGGCTCGGGGACGGAGGGGGTCTGGTGATTAGAGCAGGGGGGGCTGGGAGCCAGGACTCCGGGGTTCTCTGTCCTGTCCTACTTGTATCCAGGGTCAGTCCCCGTCTGGCGGTGGGTCGAGACCAGGCTGTGCGGGCTCAGGGCTGCTGGGGAAGGGGCCGGGGGCTCGGAGCTGGGCAGGGTCATGGGCCTGGTGCCTGAGGCTGGTTCTGCCAGCTGGGCGCCTTTGAGCTGCCAGGATCCGGCCGGGGGCTGGCAGATCCGGCCCAGCCCCAGCTGTGGGCCTGGCTCCCGGCCCAGCTCCCCAGCGCCAGGCCTGGGACAGGAGCCCGGAGCCCCCCTCCTGCCCAGCGCGGCTGCAGGGGACAGAGCCTAATTAGGGGCTCGAAATTAACCAAATTAATTCGCTAACAAAGGGGCTGGATGGATGGACGAGCAGAGAAATGGGGGGGGGTTGGCGGCAGACCAAGCTGGGGTGGGCGGCATCACTCCCACCCCGCAGACCCCACCTCCCAGCTCTGCCGGTGCCCCTCACTCCAGACCCACAGCTCCCTGCCAGCCCGGCCCTGGGCTCCCCCCACCCCAGCTCTGCCAGTGCCCCTCACTCCCAACCCGCAGCCCCGGGGTTCCCCCCAGCCCTGGGCTCCCTCCAGCTCTGCCGGTGCCCCTCACTCCCAACCCGCAGCCCCCTGCCAGCCTGGCCCTGCCCCCCCAGCCCCATGTTTGCTAGACCCCCGGTGCCTCTCAATGGGGCAGGGTTTGGGGGGGGTGACAGTTGGCTGGGGGACTTTGGGGGTTCTCAGACTTTGTGGGTGGGGGAGCAGTGCCTGGGGAGGCCCAGCTTGGGGTGGGGCTGGCAAGTGGTTGCCCAATTCTGCTATTTCCCCCTCCCCCTTAGGCTCAGGGCCCCCACCCCACCCCCACCACTGGCAGTTGCCTGCCCCCACCCCAAGAAAGAAGCTGGAGCCCCTAAAGGGCCCAGAGACGGGGGGGGGTGTTCCCTATGGGGGGGGGGATTCCCAGCCAGCTCTAGGACAGGGGACTGGGTGGCTGGGGGGGGAATGGGGCATGGGGGGGCCTGCTCTGGGCCCTGTTTCCCTGGCACAGTGTATGGGGGTGCCCCCCAATTCTCCCCCCCCCGGCGCTGGTCAGAAGCAGGCGCTGCCCACGCAGGGTGAAAGGTTTCCATGAAAAGGATTCGTTTATTTCATGCTGTAAAGTCCTGGCCTGACCGATCATGCAGCCCCCGGACCCCCCCCGCCCCCCCGGCAGGCAGAGACCGGGGAGGGGACATGGGGGGGACAGATAACAGGGGAGAGAAAAGAAACAGCAACAAAAGCACAACCCCCCCCAGGAGCTGCTCAGCCCCCCCCCCCAGCCCTGAGCGCTTGGGTGGGGGAGTCCTGGCGGGCCGGGGGGGGCAACACCAGGCCCCCCCCCAGGGGTCGTGTAGCACCAGAGTTGAACGGGAGCAGGGGGGGGTGAAGGATGCCCCCCCAGAGGTGGGGGGGAAGGAAGACTTGCTGGGGAGGATCGGGGGGGAGGGCTGGTGGCGGGGGGGGGGTCGATATGTGGCAGAAGGGGGGGTGGAAGGAAGGTTATGGGGGGCCTGGAAGATGGGGTGGCTGGACGAAGGAGGGGGGGCAGGCAGGCTGGGGGGGCAGGGGGTTGAAGGACAGATGGATACGGGGGGAGGCAGGATATGGGGGGGCGGGTCCCTCGGCTCAAGGCCTTGGCTGAGTTGGGAGGGGGGGTCACCCTGGGTCCTGCTGGCTCATGGGATGGGGGGAACCCACTGGGGCTCGGAGCTCAGCCAGGTCCTGCCCCCCCCCCCAGACCTGCCCCCCCCACCCCGCTCAGGACGCTGCTGGGGCAGTATTATTGCTTTGTGTGTGGGGGGCAGCACTAGGGAGACCCCCCCCCGGGGATGTGGATTGCGGGGGCGGGGGGGCTGGTACCAACACATGCCTGGGGCCGCCGAGACGGTGGGGAGGGATGAGAGATGGGGGAGGGCTGGAGCAAGGGGAGGGGAGACATGGCACAGGCGGGGGGTCCGGAATTACACGTCATCCAGCTATTCCCCCCCCCCATCACAACTCACAAATTTGGCACACTTGTGGGGTTGGGGCCAGGACCTGCCCCGGGATGGGAAGGGGTGGGGGGGAGCAGGAAATATGGGGCGATGGGACCCAGGCGTCCGGGCTGGGGGGGGGGGGGGGAGGCAGGAGTGTGTCTCTCCCCCAGCCACATGGCTCATGCCCTGCGGTGCTCACAGATGGGGGGGGGGGGCCCGGGGGGGGGCTTGTTTCTATGAAAAAATAATGTCGCGATTCTGCATTTTATTAAACATCTGCTTGAAAAAATAGACCTGTGCCCCCCCCGGCCCCCCCCCACCTGCCCATCCCCCCACTTTGCACCTTTCCCTGCCTCCTGCCCTTCCCCGGGGGGCTGGACCATCCCCAGGCCCCCCCTTCCTGAGTCTAAAACACCCTGTAGTTGCTGGAAGACATTGTCAACCCTGTCCTCTGTGGGGCTCCCCACAGCTGCAGGGCTCAGCTCCCCCCACCCCGGTTCTTAAATCAGGGACACCCCCCCCCGGGAGATAATTTAATCAAGGAGCCAGGACCGCCCCCCCCCCGCCTTGATTTTATTTCCCCCCCGGCTCAGTGCAATGGGGGGGGGGCAGCTCCACAAGGCCAGGGGGGTGACCTGTAACCCCCCCAATATATGAAACGAGGAGCTGACATTCCAAGGGGGGGTGTTTAAAGTGCGATATGTGTGTGTGTGTGGGGGGAAAAACCACAGAAAAAGATTAGCCCCCCCACCCCAGCAATGGATGAGGAGGGTCAGACACGGGGGGGGGGCAAGTGTTTATGCGGAGGCTTATTTTAAATTAATTGGAACCCCCCCATACCATGCACCTGGGGGAGGCGGTAGACAGGCCTTGCCCCCCCCCTTTAAGTAGCATCTCCCCCCACATGAAGGGCTGGGCGAGGCACCCACATTCCCCACCCTGGTGGGGGGGGCTCGGAGCCGGGGGGGGGGGAAGCCAGCCAGGCTGGGGGGGGGGCCCTTCGGTCAATATGACCCATTAGCTGCCCTCAGCAGTGGGCAGGGACAGGGGTGGGGTGGGGGCAGCACTACAGGGGAATCCCCTCCCCCCAGCCTTCCCCCCCCATCCGCTTCTCTGGGGTGGGAGCAAAGCCAGACCCCCCCTGCCCCCGCTAACTCGCGAGAGAATCGCTTTCATTTTGCATAGGAATTGTTGCATAAGAAGCTTCTGGTATCTGCTGGGGGGGGGCAAGAGACCGGTGGGGGGGGGTCGGGGGGGGTCTCTCAGAGCAATGGCGGGAAGGGGCTGGAATTGAGGGGGCTCCCCCCCAGGAGACCCCGCCCCCCGGCTCAGACGGGGTGATGTTGCATAGTGTGACAGATGAATTTCCTGGTGGGGGGTTGTCCACCCTGCAAAGGGGTGGGGGGGGTGACATATCGGGGGGGGGGGCAGACTCTCCCCAGCCCTAGGCCATGCAGCTGCTGCGGGGTGGGGGTGGGGGGGCTCCAACCACTTTGAGGCCTAGTTTGCGTAGGTGGAGGTTGTGGGGGTCTCCGGTGGGGGGGGGAACTGAGTGAGGAAGAGCAGGGCCACGTGGGGGGGGCAGAGCTATGCCCCCCCCTCCAATGGCCCCCCACAGTCCCTCCCCCCACCACCGTGTCCCCTCTCGCTACCCCCCCTTCCCGCAGGGGAGGAGGGCAAACCGGGCGCTAAAGGGGAGGAGACCCAGGGCTGGGGGAGGTCCAGTGCCCTCCCCCCCCCTCGGGCCGGGGGGGGGGCGGCGCGGGGAGGGGAGTTTTGCATATAACACGAGCGGATTCACATGCAGACACATGCTGGCTGGCACAATGCAACTTGGAGATCAGCTCCGGGCGGGGGTGGGGGGTCCGGTCCCGATCCTGCACCCGCAGGGGGGGACCCCCCCACACACACACACGCCGGTCCCACCTCCGGCCGCTGGGGCCCTCGGTTCCGCTGGTACCGGCCCCGGGGCGCAGCCGGGGTGGGGATCACAGTGACGGGCCGCGCCAGGACGGGGGGCATGACCCCCGGGGCAGCCGGAAGCCAGGCAGGGGAGGAAGAGGAGGAGGAAGGTGGGAGCCGGCTGCCCCCCCCCTCACCGGCGCTCCTCCGTCCGTCCGTCCGTCGTCCGACCCGACGGTCCGCGAAGTACCTGTGTCCCGGGCCCGGCGGCATGCAGCCGGAGAGGCCAGCATGTAGCTTATTATCCATGGAAGATCCATGCAGGAGAGAACCAAGCGGGCGGGGGGTCCGGCAGCGGGGGGGGGGGTCCCTCAAAGGAGCAGAGTCTGTGAGTCCAGAAACCGGATGGGGGGGGGGGAACAGACAGACAGACAGGCGCACACGGGGGTGACGGACGGAATGGTGCATATGGGGGCAGACAGGGGGATGGGGTGTGTATGGGGACAGACAGACAGCTGGAGGGGTGTGTATGGGGACAGACAGAGAGACGTAGGGATGTGTATGGAGACAGCTGGAGGGGGGGTTGATGAGACAGACAGACAGCCGCAGAGGAGTGTACGGGGACAGAGAGTCGGAGGGGGGTGTATGGGGACAGATAGCCAGAGGGCGGTTAATGAGGACAGACAGACAGTCGGAGGCGGGTTATGAGGACAGACAGACTGACAGTCGGAGTGGGGTGTACGGGGATAGACAGCCAGCCAGAGGGGGTGTATGGAGACACACAGACAGACAGTTGGAGGGGGTTAATGAGGACAGACAGTCAGAGGGGTGCTGATGAAGACAGACAGTCAGAGGAGTGTGTATGGGGACAGACAGACAGACAGTCGGAGAGGTGTTGATGAGGACAGACAGACAGCTGGAGGGGTGTTGATGAGGACAGACAGCTGGAGGGGGGTGTATTGAGACAAACAGTTGGAGCGGTGTGTACGGGGACAGACAGCTGGAGGGGGGTGTCCGGGGACAGACAGACAGATGGAGGGGTGTTGATGAGGACAGACAGACAGTCGGAGGGGTGTGTATAGGGGCAGTCAGTCAGAGGGAGCATACAGGGACAGACAGACAGATGGAGCGGGGTGTATGGGGACAGACAGACAGACAGAGGAGTGTTGATGAGGACAGACAGACAGTTGGAGCGGGGTGCATGGGGACAGACAGCGAGAGGGGGGTGTCCGGGGACAGACAGACAGTCGGAGGGGAGCGTACAGGGACAGACAGACAGTTGGAGCGGGGTGTATGGGGACAGCCAGCCAGAGGGGGGTGTCCGGGGACAGACAGACAGTCGGAGGGGAGCGTACAGGGACAGACAGACAGTTGGAGCGGGGTGTATGGGGACAGACAGCCGGAGGGAGGTGTCCGGGGACAGACAGACAGTCGGAGGGGTGTGTATAGGGGCAGGCAGTCAAAGGGAGCGTACAGGGACAGACAGACAGATGGAGCGGGGTGTATGGGGACAGACAGCCGGAGGGGGGTGTCCGGGGACAGACAGACAGATGGAGGGGTGTTGATGAGGACAGACAGACAGTCGGAGGGGTGTGTATAGGGGCAGGCAGTCAGAGGGAGTGTACAGGGACAGACAGACAGATGGAGCGGGGTGTATGGGGACAGACAGACAGACAGAGGAGTGTTGATGAGGACAGACAGACAGTTGGAGCGGGGTGTATGGGGACAGACAGCCAGAGGGAGGTGTCCGGGGACAGACAGACAGTCGGAGGGGAGCGTACAGGGACAGACAGACAGTTGGAGCGGGGTGTATGGGGACAGACAGCCGGAGGGAGGTGTCCGGGGACAGACAGACAGTCGGAGGGGAGCGTACAGGGACAGACAGACAGTTGGAGCGGGGTGTATGGGGACAGACAGCCGGAGGGAGGTGTCCGGGGACAGACAGACAGTCGGAGGGGAGCGTACAGGGACAGACAGACAGTTGGAGCGGGGTGTATGAGGACAGACAGCCGGAGGGAGGTGTCCGGGGACAGACAGACAGTCGGAGGGGAGCGTACAGGGACAGACAGACAGTTGGAGCGGGGTGTATGGGGACAGACAGCCGGAGGGAGGTGTCCGGGGACAGACAGACAGTCGGAGGGGAGCGTACAGGGACAGACAGACAGTTGGAGCGGGGTGTATGGGGACAGACAGCCGGAGGGAGGTGTCCGGGGACAGACAGACAGACGGAGGGGCGTTGATGAGCACAGACAGACAGATACAGCTGGAGGGAATGGACTGAAGGACCCAGAGGTGCAGCGTGGGGCAGGGGGCTCCGGGACCCCCCGTCTCTGTCCCTTGCTGACCCCCCCGCACAGTATTTGGATTCTCAGAGCAAACCTCCCTCCTGCCAAAAAATATAAACTCTACCCCCCCAGCCCCAGGCCAGGCCCCCTCCCCGGAGGGACCCAGGCGTCCTGCTCCAGGAGGGGTCAGGGGCGTAACTCATGGATGTTCCAGAAAGTGCCGTGTAGCGTGTCCTGTAGAAGCCGAAGGGGGGACGGGACCCACGTTGCCCCTGGCGACGAAGCCCCCCGGTTGCCCCTGGCGACGAAGCCCCGGTTGCCCCCGGCGACGCCTCCTCTCTTCTGCCTTGTTCTTTTGCTTGTTCTTCTTTTTTGCTTAAAAAGTCGGGGGGGGCGGAGTCCCGCGGCCCCCGGGCTATAGGATGGAGGGGAGCGGGGGGCGGGGGCGCCGGGGGGGCGCCGGGCGAGCCCAGGGGGCTGGGGGCGGGCGAGAGGCGCAGCCCCGCGATGCTGTTCAGACTCCGGGACTTCTCATAACCTTCGGGGGGGCACCGGTGGGGGGAGAGAGAGAGAGAGAGGGGAGGTGAGTGGGGGCGAGGCACCCGCCCCCCCCGACCCACGACAACCCCAGGCCTGTTCTCCCCCGACCCACGGCACCCCCCAACCCACGGCACCCCCAGGCCTGTTCTCCCCCCGAACCACAGCACCCCCGACCCACGGCACCCCCAGGCCTGTTCTCCCCCCGACCCACGGCACCCCCGACCCACGGCAACCCCAGGCCTGTTCTCCCCCGACCCACGGCACCCCCGACCCACGGCACCCCCCAGGCCTGTTCTCCCCCCGACCCACGGCACCCCCGACCCACGGCAACCCCAGGCCTGTTCTCCCCCGACCCACGGCACCCCCCGACCTACGGCAACCCCAGGCCTGTTCTCCCCCGAACCACGGCACCCCCGACCCACGGCAACCCCAGGCCTGTTCTCCCCCGACCCACGGCACCCCCGACCCACGGCACCCCCAGGCCTGTTCTCCCCCGACCCACGGCACCCCCCGACCACGGCACCCCCAGGCCTGTTCTCCACCGACCCACGGCACCCCCGACCCACGGCAACCCCAGGCCTGTTCTCCCCCGACCCACGGCACCCCCGACCTACGGCAACCCCAGGCCTGTTCTCCCCCGAACCACGGCACCCCCGACCCATGGCAACCCCAGGCCTGTTCTCCCCCGACCCACGGCACCCCCGACCCACGGCAACCCCCAGCCTGTTGTTCCCCAACCCACGGAAACCACCAGTGTGTTATCCCCCGATCCATGGAAACCCCAGGCCTGTTGTCCCCCGACCCACGGCACCCCTGACCCATGGCAACCTCCAGCCTGTTATCCCCCAACCCATGGCACCCCCGACCCACAGCAACCCCACCCTGTTATCCCCCAACCCACATCCCCCCCGACCCACAGAAACCACCACCCTGTTATCCCCAACCCACGGCCCCCCAACCCACAGCAACTCCCACCCTGTTATCCCCCAACCCACAGCACTACACCTTGTCACGGACTCACACTCCCACTTTGCCCCATGCCCTGAGCACCCCCAACTCACAGCACCCTCTAATCCACAGCACCCCACACCCGAGGCAGCCTCTGGCCCACAGGACCCCTCTTCCCCCCCCCCACAACACCTAGGTGTGGCAAAGTGGGACTGTTCTTAATGTTCTCTCTGAATAGGGTGTGAGTGCCTCAGTTTCCCCTAGGCAGTTCTTAAGTATCTAGGTGGGGGGGATAAGGGGGTGTGATTGTCGCAGAACCCTAGAGGGCCAGTGTGATGGGGTCTGCACAGAGAATGGCCGAGACCCCATCTCCTGACACTGATGGCCTGGGCCCCCCCGCAGCAAGGTGCCAACTGAAGGGGCTGGAGAACAAAGGGATCAGGTGGCCTCCTGGCCCGGGACAGAGACAACGGCAGGAGGAGGGCGGGAGAGTCTCAGTTTGGGGCTGGCTGGGGAAATGGAGGGAGGCCCAGATGCGGCTCAGGCCTCCTGGCCCCCCAAGACGGACCTGACTGAGGGGTCCTGGTCTCTGTACCTACCAGCTCTAGTTTAGACCATGCTCCTGTCGGCTAATGTGTCCCCGGCTGGCTGAAAGTCCCGTCTGGCTGCGGAGTCGGGGGGCAGGACCCTCTGGCACTCCCAGGACCCCACCCCTGTGTGGAGTCGCTGCGGGAAGCGCGGGGTGGGGCAGGGGAGGCTGGAGGCTCCGGGGGTCAGCCCCAGGAAGAGGGAAGCCGGGGGCAGGGTCTTGCCCTGGGGACAGCAGCTCCGAGAGAGGAGGGTCCCCCGAGTCCTGGCTGGGTCGTAGGGGGCAGTTCCAGAGCATCGCCCGGGGACGCCGTGACACCAGGCCACCCCCCAAAAAAGCCACAGCATCCCACATACCTGTTCATCCCCCAGTCACCTCCACTGACTCACCCCCAGCACCCCCAATCCAGCTCCCATCACCCCCATCCCTGGGCATCCCCCAAATTGCAAGTATCCTCCCCCAGCTCCCATGAGCTCTGTACCCCTTCCCCCACCCCCACCCCCACTCATGCCGGTGCCGGTCTCCGAGTGAGGCATGGGGGGGCAGGGGTGCCAGGGGATACCAGGGTGCACGGGCCCCCGGCTCTGATCTGGGAGCAGCCCAGTGCAGGCTTGGTAACTCTTCCCCTTTCTCCCCTCACCCCCTCCACCCCGCCCCTAAGGGTGCTTGGGGTCCCCACCCCGAACCTCTCAGCCCACCCAGCAGCTGGACCCTGGGCTTAGCAGCATCCCTGGAGGCAGGGGTGGGTTAGGGGCACCAGCTTAGCTTTGAGCATGGCAGTTCTGGGGAGAGAACCCAGGAGTCCTGGCTCCCAGCCCCCACTGCTCTAACCACTAGACCCTACTCCCCCTCCCAGAGCCAGGGATGGAACCCAGGAGTCCTGGCTCCCAGCCCCCACTGCTCTAACCACTAGACCCCACTCCCCTCCCAGAGCCGGGGAGGGAACCCGTCGTGTGCCGGGGTTGGCTTGTGATTCGCAACGTGAGTGTCTGGCTATGAACACAGGTCTCATGCATGTATGAGACTGCACACACGCATGTCCATCCACACATGCGTGTACATGAGTGTGTGTCCAGGGCCTGGACTGATGTGTATGTCTGACACACAGGCTGTGCGTGTTCTCCACCCGCCTCACACGAGTGTGCTTGCGGCATCTCCCGCGGGTGCATGCAGGGCCCGGGCGGCGTGTGAGGGTGTGTTACCTGGTACAGGTGGGGTGTGTTTGCGGGGTGCCAGCCGGCGCAGGTACTTGGGATTTGGGGGGGTGCCCTGTGATGCAAGCAAGGGGCCGCGTGTGTCACAGCCGTGGGGCGTGTAACACGTGTCCTACTGGGCCATCCCACTAATCCTACCCCAGGATGCTGGGCCAGTGTGTGTGAGTGTGTGTGTGGGGGGGGCCTCCATTTCCAGCTCATGCCTGGCTCCAAAATCCCGCCCCTGTAACCAGCTCTGTTGGCAGGAGACCAATTCCCCTACACTTCCTGTCCCATACTCCTGGGCAGGGTCCCTGTATATGCAGCCACGAAGCCCCACCCCAGAGCCAGCCGCATCTCAGGCCCCGTCGAGGGGTCCCGGTATAACCCCAGTCCCTTCGCCCTACCCCAGAGCCAGCCACATCTCAGTGCCAGGCGAGAGGGTCACCATATACCCAGCCAGGTGAGGGGTCCCCTTATAACCATCCCCCGTACCCCACCCCAGCGCCAGCCACATCTCAGAGCTGGAGGAGGGGTCCCCATATAATTGGCCCCCTGCGCTCCGCCCCAGAGCCAGGTGCTAGGGGTCCCCGTATACCCAGCCTCTGTGCCCCTCACCAGAGCCAGGTTCTTGCCCGCGCACACAGGGGGAAGGGGCCCAGGAGCCTGCGTGGACAGCGGGGGCGGGCGGTCAGTGCGGGCGCCCTAGGTTGGTGGGGTGTGTCGGGGGTCACAGGCGAGGGGGAGGCACTGATCTGCTTGGAGTGGTGACGGTGGCTGCTGTGGTGGGGGGAGAGATGAGGTTTTGGGGGGGGTGTTGGTGCCCCCGCGGGGCGCCGGGGCAGGGTACGTACCTGGCTGACGCAGCCGGGGCATTACAGGGGCACTGGGCGAACCCTACAAGACGTATGAAATGGGGCGTTAATTGGGGGGGGTCAAATATTGGGGCAGCCCGGGGTGAATACGAGGGGAGTCCTGAGCACCCCCCACTTGTGCCCCCCCACTGTCTCCCCATTCCCTGAACCCCCTGGCCCTGAAACCCACCCCTCACCCCCATGTATCCCTCCTCCTATCTCCCCCACTAGCCTCTGCACCTCCTAGCCCGTGCCACCCCCATTCCCAGCACCCCGTCTCTTGCCCCCCACCCGTGAGATGCTCTGGTATAAGCAGGTGCCTCCACCCCAGCTCCGACCCCGCCAGGAGGAATATGGAGACCTGGCACCACCCACGTGACCTGCCCTTGGTCCTGGCCTCCAGCCTTGTCTCCCTTCAGGCTTGGGATAATATTTTGTTTGATGACTGCGTGTGCCTCAGTTTCCCCACATACTGCGTGGTCATGGTGGGGGGCGGGGCGGGGGAAGAGGCTCCTTTCTTGCTGCACAGACCCAGGGCCGGCTTGCTGGGGCCAGGCCCTGCCATGCCCAGGGTGGGGCCCGCAAGACAATGGCCCCTCCCTTTGCCTGGCCCATTGGCACCCAGCAGCTAACGCCCTTGGCTGCCCCCTGGGCAGGCAGCTGGCCGGGTGCGACCAGCTGGAGGACAAAGGGCTGGGAGGGGCTGGGGGGGTTGCTCTGTGTGGGGCTGCTGGGGGCACTGGCACTAAGGGGTCAGGGGGCTCGGGCCCGACTCAGCCGGCCTTGGCTGTAATTTCTGTTCCCGGCGCTAACCCAGGACTCTCCGCGCTGCCCAGACCCCCAACCCCTCCCCACTCCCACTGCTCCCCAAGTCACTCCTGAGCCCGGAGCTGGGGGGCCTGGCTCTCGCTGGGGGGGTCCGTCTGCCCCTGGGGGCCCATCCCGGGGCACTTGCTGCAGGGTGCTCCCGGCCTGACCTGGGGAGGGGAGGTGCAGGCTCTGAGGGGGGGGTCCCAAGGGGGCGGGAAGCTGAGGGGCTCACCCCAGTGAGAGCAACCCTGAGGGGGCTGCCAGGCTGCAGGGGTCCCCCGCGGTCTGGGCCAGAGCTGACTCCTTGTACTACAATGAGGGGTTCCAGGCATCGTCCCTGGGAGACCCCAGCACCCCCCAACCCAAGGCAGGGACCCCTTGTATTCACCCACTGGGGGCTGGCCCCATATTTGCCTTGGAGATGGAGATGGGGCTGAGCAAAAGCAACAGGTAAAAAGCAATGGACGGGGGGGGGGGGGGACGCTCGGGATGTGTGTGGGGGAGTCCCTGGCCAGGGGCGGGGCTTCTGAGATTCTGGGGGGCGGGGGGAGTGGTCTAGGGAAGCAGGGGCAGGGCTTGCGGAATGTCCCGGGAAGGGGGCGGAGCCTGGGAGCCGGGGGAGGGGGGGCCTATGGATAAGGGGCGGGGCCTGGGAGCCAGAGGCAGGGCCTGGGAGTAGAGGGGCGGGGCCTGGGGAAGCACCAACCCCCCCACCCCCACCGCAGGGCTCAGTTAAAGGGCCAGTGTCTCTCGCCACTCCCCCTTCCCCCACCCTGGAAATTCTGTGTCCCGAGCGCACTGAGTGGCTGAGTTTTGGCAGGACCCACAGGAACGGGTCTGTGGGGACGGCTGGGGCTTTGGTGTGTGTGTGAGGGAGTCAGACAATCAGGAGGAAATGGGGAGGGGGTATCAGGTGGGGGAGGGGGTTGGGGC
This sequence comes from Eretmochelys imbricata, assembly GCF_965152235.1. Classification (NCBI taxonomy): domain Eukaryota; kingdom Metazoa; phylum Chordata; order Testudines; family Cheloniidae; genus Eretmochelys; species Eretmochelys imbricata. Next base: position 15,532,519 of record NC_135594.1, read on the forward strand.
TGCACGGCGGGGGTGTGTCCCAGGAGACCCCACTCCCCTCCCAGAGCCAGGATGGGACCCAGGAGTCCTGGCGGCCAGCGAGGCCTGGCTGTGTCTTTAGCCACACATGAAGGATGGGGAGGGGGCTTGTTCCTGGCTGGGCAGATGGGGGGGCTGAGGGGTGCGCGGGGCAGGGCAGGGGCAGCTGTGTGGTAAGATGTGGCTGAGATGACGGAGGGGGCCTGGCGAGGTGCTGGGGCGGGTCCATGCGGGGAGGGTGCAGCAGGAGGAGGGGGGGGTGCAGGGCTGCGGTGGGGGGATGGGAGGGGGAAGCGGGGTGCAGCAGGGAGGCAGGGCAGGGGGGGCAGCGGGAGAATGGGGGGGTGCAGGGAGGGGTGGGACGGGGGCGCGGGGATGGGGGGAAGCGGGATGCAGTGGAGGGGCAGGGCAGGGGGGCAGCGGGAGGATGGGGGGTGCAGGGAGCGGTGGGATGGGGTGCAGGGCTGCGGGGGGGGGATGGGAGGGGTGCAGCGGGGGGGCAGGGCAGGGGGGCAGGGCAGGGGGGCTACTCACCCGTTCCCAGCACGCCCTGCCTTCTAGTGCTGGCTCCAGGAGGCGGGCGCGGCATTGACGCCAGGCAGGCACCAGGGGGCGGCGTCCGGGGGCGGCAAGCGGAGCGCGGCTACGGGGGGGCCCGGGCGGGGGGGGGCGGGGGGCCCGGGCGGCGATGTGGGGGGGAGATAAACAGACAGAGACGCCACGTGAGGAGGAGGCGCTGGCGGGGGAGGGGAGGGGAAGGGACCCGCCGCCCGACGTGCCCCCCCCCCCCAACGCGTCTGCTGTGTGCGTCGTCCCGCCGGACCCCCCCACGACTCCCCCCGCTGCATCCCCCACAGCACCTTCCCCCCAAACCATCCTCACCGCGCCCCCACGGCACCCCCTCCCCCGAGCCATCCCTACATGGACCCCTCACTCCGAACCATTCTCACTGCACCCCTGCTGCAACCCCCCCTGCATCTTCCCCTCGCTGCAACCCCATTGCACCTTCCCCTGTGCCATCAGCCCACTGCACCCCCAGTGCACCTTCTCCCAAACCATCCTCACTGCACCTTCCCCCCACTGCACCGTCTCCACTGCACCCCCGCTTCACCCCCCTGCACCAACCCCCGCTACACCCTGAAGAGGGGGGACTGTTCTTAATGTTTCCTCTGAATAGTGTGGGGGTGCCTCAGTTTCCCCTATGCAGTTCTTGAGTATCTAGGGGATGGGGTAAGGGTGTATGATCCTTGCAGAGCCCTAGAGGGCAGGTGTGTGCAGCGGTCTGGACACAGAGAATGGCCGACACCCTGTTTCCTGGCCACTGATGGCCTGGGCCCTTCCCCCCTGCAAGGTGAGAGCTAAAGGGCTGGAGAACAAAGGAATCCGGTGACCTCCTGGCCCTGGAAAGGGACAAAGCCCAGAGGAGCGGGGGCTGGAGGGAGTTTCAGTTTTGGGCTGGCTGGGACATGGAGTGAAGGGCAGACGTAGTTGTCTGGCTCACTGACCCCCAAAATGGACCCAGCTGAGGGGTCCTGTTCTCTGCACCTACAAGCTCTGGTTTAGACCATGTTCCTGTCGTCTAATAAACCTCTGTTTTATTGGCTGGCTGAGAGTCCCGTCTGACTGTGAAGTTGGGGGGCAGGACCCTCTGGCTTCCCCAGGAGCCCCGCCTGGGCGGACTCGCTGTGGGAAGCGCAGGGAGGGGCAGGGGAGGCTGAATGCTCCGAGGTCAGCCCCAGGAAGGTGGAGCCGGGTGAGCTGTGTGTCCTGCAGACAGGCTGCTCCCAGAGAGGAGACTTCCCCAGAGTCCTGACTGGCTTCGTAGGGAGCAGTTCCAGAGCATCGCCCAGGGACTCCGTGACAACTGGTGTCAGCAGTGGGATGTACTGCACCCCGTGGGTGGCGCTTCCTGCAGTAAGCGACTGGGGAGCAGTAAAACGAAGGGGGACTGACGAGGAAGAGGCATGCTGAAGGCTCAGAAAGGAGCGGTTTCGGGGGGCGGTTAACCCCTGGGAGTGTGTGACCAGCGAGAAGGACTGTGCAGTAATGGGGTCTCCCAGGGGACTGCGGTGAGCAGTCTCAGGGGCGGAGGAGCCTGCAGCTTGGCCCGGGGAGGGAGAAGGACTTTTGCAGTAACAGGGTTCCCCTGGGGATTGCAGCGAGCGGTCCCAGGGGCGGAGGAGTCTGCAGCTCGACCCTGGGAGAGAGGTGGTGACCTCGAGAAGGGCTGGCACACGAGGGGTTCTCCCTGGAAACCGTGGGGAGCTGAGAGCACACAGGCCTGTGAGTCCACAGCAACTTGGGAAGAGCGGAGTGACGGCCTGTCACCGTCTCCTTAAGAAGGACATTGTAACCCTGTGCAGAAAGAGAGGGTTGAGCGTTGGAAAGTTCACCAAAGCAGAGTTCATCGTGCAGCTGGAGGAGGATGACCGCTCTAAGGAACAGATTCCTGACCCCAAATGGGGCTAGAGCAGGATCTGGGAGCGGCCGGAGTAGTAGCCAGGCATCCCCAAGACTCCTGTCCCCGACCAGACGAGGGTCTTCACGATCGGGTTCCCCATCGGGGGATCGGAGACGGACGGGATTGGAGCTGAGTCCGAGAGAGCCAGAGGACTGTGAGAGACAGCAAGAGCCCGAGAAAGAGCTGCAGAAGCGGCATAAACTGGCGGTGGGGGAGCGGAGAGGCATAGGGGACCTCCCCGGGGTGAGTGGGGATAGACCCCAGGGGGCCAGTTCCGCAGGGAACCTCGAGACTAAATTGCTGCCCCTGGTTAAGGAGGGGGGGGATGTGGATGCCTCCCCACTGCCTTTGAGCAGGCTGGCGATTTGAACCAGGGGGACCCTGCGGAAAAGCCCTGGTGTCTAGCTCCCTTGCTGGGTCCCAAGGCCACAGACTCCATCAGCCAGATGGGTGGGGAGGTGGACAGGCTCCCACTTCTGACCCCAACCTATATGTCTGTGTGGAGTTTCCTGGGGTCGGGCCCCTCGGACCCCCAGTGGGAGCGGAAGATGATGGTCAATGGGGAGACATTCCTGGGGTGGCGAGATCCTGGGACAGAGAGAACTGGTGTCAGGCCCCGGGTGGTGCAGCCTCAGATGCTGAGGGGCTGGGTGAGCTGGGTGAGGGTCCCAGGGACGAAAGCCCCTCGCCCTGCCTATGGCCCAGATCCCTGTGCAGACCCAGGAGGGGTGGGCTGGATGTTGGGGTTCTCCAGGATACCAGCTGCGAGACCCTGTTATGGGGTGACTGTGTCTCTTTGGGACAGGATCCAGGCCCTGCTCCGGTAACTGCCAAGGGTTTGAATTTGAATCCAGGGAACCAATTGGTGGAGGGTGTGACAGAGGATGTGGAAAAAGCTAATGTACTCAATGCTTTTTTTGCCTCTGTTTTCACTGACAAGGTCAGCTCCCAGACTGCTGCGCTGGGCATCACAAAATGGGGAAGAGATGGCCAGCCCTCTGTGGAGATAGAGGTGGTTAGGGACTATTTAGAAAAGCTGGACGTGCACAAGTCCATGGGGCCGGACGAGTTGCATCCGAGAGTGCTGAAGGAATTGGCAGCTGTGATTGCAGAGCCATTGGCCATTATCTTTGAAAACTCGTGGCGAACGGGGGAAGTCCTGGATGACTGGAAAAAGGCTAATGTAGTGCCAATCTTTAAAAAAGGGAAGAAGGAGGATCCTGGGAACTACAGGCCAGTCAGCCTCACCTCAGTCCCTGGAAAGATCATGGAGCAGGTCCTCAAAGAATCAATCCTGATGCACTTGCATGAGAGGAAAGTGATCAGGAACAGCCAGCATGGATTCACCAAGGGAAGGTCATGCCTGACTAATCTAATCGCCTTTTATGACGAGATTACTGGTTCTGTGGATGAAGGGAAAGCAGTGGATGTATTGTTTCTTGACTTTAGCAAAGCTTTTGACACGGTCTCCCACAGTATTCTTGTCAGCAAGTTAAGGAAGTATGGGCTGGATGAATGCACTATAAGGTGGGTAAAAAGTTGGCTAGATTGTCGGGCTCAACGGGTAGTGATCAATGGCTCCATGTCTAGTTGGCAGCCGGTATCAAGTGGAGTGCCCCAGGGGTCGGTCCTGGGGCCGGTTTTGTTCAATATCTTCATAAATGATCTGGAGGATGGTGTGGATTGCACTCTCAGCAAATTTGTGGATGATACTAAACTGGGAGGAGTGGTAGATACGCTGGAGGGCAGGGATAGGATACAGAGGGACCTAGACAAATTGGAGGATTGGGCCAAAAGAAATCTGATGAGGTTCAATAAGGATAAGTGCAGGGTCCTGCACTTAGGATGGAAGAATCCAATGCACCGCTACAGACTAGGGACTGAATGGCTAGGCAGCAGTTCTGCGGAAAAGGACCTAGGGGTGACAGTGGACGAGAAGCTGGATATGAGTCAGCAGTGTGCCCTTGTTGCCAAGAAGGCCAATGGCATTTTGGGATGTATAAGTAGGGGCATAGCGAGCAGATCGAGGGACGTGATCGTTCCCCTCTATTCGACATTGGTAAGGCCTCATCTGGAGTACTGTGTCCAGTTTTGGGCCCCACACTACAAGAAGGATGTGGATAAATTGGAGAGAGTCCAGCGAAGGGCAACAAAAATGATTAGGGGTCTAGAACACATGACTTATGAGGAGAGGCTGAGGGAACTGGGATTGTTTAGTCTGCAGAAGAGAAGAATGAGGGGGGATTTGATAGCTGCTTTCAACTACCTGAAAGGGGGTTCCCAAGAGGATGGCTCTAGACTGTTCTCAATGGTAGCAGATGACAGAACGAGGAGTAATGGTCTCAAGTTGCAGTGGGGGAGGTTTAGGTTGGATATTAGGAAAAACTTTTTCACTAAGAGGGTGGTGAAACACTGGAATGCGTTGCCTAGGGAGGTGGTAGAATCTCCTTCCTTAGAGGTTTTTAAGGTCAGGCTTGACAAAGCCCTGGCTGGGATGATTTAACTGGCAATTGGTCCTGCTTCAAGCAGGGGGTTGGACTAGATGACCTTCAGGGGTCCCTTCCAACCCTGATATTCTATGATTCTATGAGGGGGAAATGGTCAGTGAAAATGCAGATGACCCGGCTGGCAGGGGGGAGAAGCTGCTAGGCTCAGGCTACCTGCCTGCCTGTAACCAGCCCCTGGGGCTGGGTGGGACAGAGAGATGCTCCCTGCCCCCCTGCACACCGGAGAGGGGGCTCACGCTGGCTCTGATGCAGTGAGGAAAGCAGCGAGCTCGCTGCCTACCCCCACTGGGACAGCAAGGGCAGCGCTGAGCACAGTGGGAGCTGAGACCCCAGCTGAGTGGGGGGAGACACAGGCAGGGCAGGGGATCTGTGGGGAGTGGCAAGGTGCTTGGTAAGGAAAGTTTGGATGAGCCTAGGCAGCCTTGTGAGCTGATGGCTGTGGCTAGTCAGCAGGGTGGGAAGGCGAGGAGAGTGGGAGATGAGTGTCCCTGTACCTTACCTGTTAGCTGGGTGGAGAAGTGGGACAGGGAAGGAAACGTGCCTGTGTGTCGGGGTATTGACTTGCCTGTGGAGGGAGCTACCCTGGTCTCCAAGCAGTTGACTGTGACCAGCCTTGTGTGCTGGGACAAGGGGAATGAGATCCCAAGCTGGGTGTCTGGGAAAGGAGAAAGTGTGTCCGGCTCTTCTTTGTCTGTGGAGCAGACAGAAGGGGCCTTGCAGCCTGTGATGGTTGAGGGTCGTGCAGTTGTCTCAGAGCTGGTTCTGGATTCAGCTAAAGCCCAGGAAGGGAAGGGTCCGAAGTTTGTGTCTGCTCGGGAGAATGGCCCTGTAACTAGGTCGCATCCAGTTAGAGTCTATGTAAAACCCCAGAGACCAGACAATTCTGGTGCTTGTATTTTGCCTGTTGCTAGTGTGTGGCTGGGAAAGGGTGGAGCAACTCTGTCTAATCAGGGTGAGATCCTAGCCAGGGCACAAGGAGAGCATGAAGGTGATGTGATTGTGTTACCTACTGAGGGTGTGGAAACCTGTAGCAAGAAGGAAAAGATTCCTGAACTTGTGGGTGGCAAAGGGAAGGAGAATGCTTCTGACCTTTTATCTAGGAAGTCTGTCAGTTTGCCTGAAAGGGGATTGTGGAGGAATCCACCTGACGGGCCAGAGGTAATTCTGGATGTAAGGGAGACCCAGAAAGAGTCTGTTGTTGCTCAGGAAAGTGTTCCTCGAGAGCAAGCCCTCGGTGAAGAGGGTAAGAGCAGAATTTCTGGGAGGGGTGAATTGTTGCATAGAAAAGCCCTAGGGAAAGGAATCCTCAGGGAGTCTTTGCAAGCAGTTTACTGCAACTGAAGGGTGTGAAAGTGATTTAATCAAGAAAGTTTCAGTTCCTAACAGCCAGAAATTTTCTGTTGTGAATGGATCCACTGACTTTCCTGTTGAAAGACCCAGTGTGGAGAGCTTTGGGAGGGACTCAGATGAAGTGAAAGCTGTTAAAGTTAAACAGTCCTATAACCAAGTGGGGAGAAGACCCAATCCCAGTTTGACCCCCTGGGGTTTTGGGGTAGCCAAAGGACACGGGCTGCATAAACCTTCCCACATACGGCCTGCAAGTGCTATCGACCACCCCCGACTTAAGGGAGGGCGTGAAACTGGAAGGGCCTGGTGTAACCAGGAGAGATGATGGGGCATCCATGGGAATGTTGGTGGCTTCCAACTTCCGCAGGTCACAGGCTAAAGTGACCCCGCTCAGTTCGATCTCGAAGGGGGAGAGATGTGATGAAGTGGGACTGTTCTTAATGTTTCCTCTGAATAGTGTGGGGGTGCCTCAGTTTCCCCTATACAGTTCTTGAGTGTCTGGGTATTGGGTAAGGGTGCATGATCCCTGCAGAGCCCTAGAGGGCAGGTGTGTGCAGGGGTCTGGACACAGAGAATGGCCGACACCCTGTTTCCTGGCCACTGATGGCCTGGGCCCTTCCCCCCTGCAAGGTGAGAGCTAAAGGGTTGGAGAACAAAGGAATCCGGTGACCTCCTGGCCCAGGAAAGGGACAAAGCCCAGAGGAGGGGATTGGGGGGCTGGAGGGAGTTTCAGTTTGGGGCTGGCTGGGGACATGGAGTGAAGGGCAGATGTGGTTGTCTGGCTCCCTGCCCCCCAAAATGGACCCGGCTGAGGGGTCCCGTTCTCTGCACCTACAAGCTCTGTGTTAGACCATGTTCCTGTCGTCTAATAAACCTTCTGTGTTACTGGCTGGTTGAGACTCACGTCTGACTGCGGAGTCGGGGGGCAGGACCCTCTGGCCCCCCCAGGACCCCGCCTGGCCGGACTCGCTGTGGGAAGCGCCCGGAGGGGCAGGGGAGGCTGGAGGCTCCGGGGTCAGCCCCAGGAAGGTGGAGCCGGGTGAGCTGTGTGTCCTGCAGACAGGCTGCTCCCAGAGAGGAGACTCCCCCAGAGTCCTGCCTGGCTTCGTGGGGAGCAGATCCAGAGCATCGCCCCGGGACTCTGTGACCCCCCCACTGCATCTTCTGCACACTGCACCCCCCCCCAAACATTCTCACTGCACCATCCCGCCACAGCACAAACACTCACTGCACTTACCTCTGATGGCACCATCTCCTCCTGCACCATCCCCCCACTGCACCCCCATGCTTCACCCCCCCTGCACCTTCCCCCCACCATCCTCTCATCATCTCCCCCCGCACCCCCGCTTCACCATCTCCCCACACCATCCTCAATGCATCTTCCCCGCCACTGCACCTCCCCACGGCTCCCCACTGCACCATTGCTCACTGCACCTTCCCTCCACTACACTGTCTCCTACTGCACCCACCCCCGGCTCTCCCCATTGCACCTTCCCCACACTGCGCCACCCCCCACCGCATCATTCTCCCACTGCAGTCCACACTGCACCACCACCTTCTGCCCGCCCCATGGCTCCCCCACTGACCCTTCCTCCCACTGTACCGCCTACTACACCCCCATCACTCCCCCCCACTGAGCCATCTGCTCACTGCACCCCCACTGCACACAGCCCTGCCGCACCTGCCCCCACTGCATTATACACTGCATCCATCCCCTGCTGCCCTCCCCCCCCCCCCCAGTGCCTGCCCCATATCACGACTCACCTGCTCCTTGGTGCCTAGTGGGGGGAGGGGCTCAATGGATTTATAGACCGGGGGGGGCTCTGAGCCCCCTCATTAGCCCTGGATCCCCTCTTAGAGGTGGGGTTGGAAGGGGCCTGAGCCCACGGGTGGGGTTCAAATGCCCCCCAAGCCCTTGTCTGGAGGGAGGGGCCTGGGCTCCCCCCTTCCTCAGCCCCCCACCTCCTGGGCAGGGCTGTCACTCCCTATCTGGGCCCACCCAGATGGCACCATGGTCTGCCCCCCTCCCACAGGCCCCAGCAGCTGCTCCTAAGTGGGCAGTGATTGGGGTGCGGCATTAGACCCCAGTGCGAATCCCGGGGGATCAGTCCTTGCTGCCTGCTCAGAGGAAGGGGGGGGTCTTCATGTCAGGGGGGGTGATGAGAGGATGGGGGGGTCTCTGTGCTACGGGGAGGGAGTGGGGCAAGATGAGGGGGCTATCCTTACCATGGGCTGGGATGGGAAAGCAGAGGGGCTGGGGGGGTGTCTCAGTGTGGGGGAGTAGGTGTGGGGCAGGGTGAGGGTGATGGGGGGCCTCCATGCTGTGGGGGGGGTCCCATTGGATGGGGGAGGGGAGTGCCTATGCTGGGGGGGTCACTCGGGGAGGGGAGGGTTGGTGGGGTGTAGGTGGGGGGGTGTCAAGGGGCACTTGGGGTTCATGGGTGTGATATTCTGTGCCCCAAAGCAACCCCCTGTCCCCCCCCCAGTCACCATGATGGCACAGAGTATCCCTGGTGAGGGGTCATCTTAAAAGTCTCCATCTGCTGGACTGACCTGGGGAAGGGGAGATGGGGTCCCAGGCGAACCCCACCCCGGGGCAAGAGACCGGCTGGATTCAAATCGGACCGAGTTTATACAGCCCAGCTTTCGCAGGTGAGGGGGACGCTCGCTACTTCCCCCCCCCCGCGAACATCGGTCTGTCGGCAGGTCATAAATCTGGTTTCTATTGGACCTAAAGCCCGCAGGTTTGGGGGTCGAGGTGCTGGGGAAGTCGGGTGCCTCGTCCTCTGTAAACTGACCCCAGCCGGGCCTTGACCGGGGCGAGCCGGTACCGCTCTGGGGTCCCAGGCTGGGGGGCTGGGGAGGAGCCTTGGTGGACGTGCAGCAGCTTGTCACAGCAGCCCGGGGGGGGCTCGGCGGAGGGCTCGGGGGTACCCCGCGGAAGCCGGTCACAAGGGGCTTGAAGGGGGTGGGGGAGCAGAGCTCAGTGGGGTGGCGAGAGGGGCAGGGGGTCACTGGAGTGGTGGATGTGCGCAGGAGTTGAGCTGGGGGTGGTCAGGTGGGGGGCTGCAAGTCGGGTGGGGGGGCTGCCCAGGGGGCTGTTGGGGGCTGGGCAGGGGCTGCAGGTCAAGCGGGAGGGGGGCTACCCAGGGGGCTGTTGGGGGCTGGGTGGGGGCTGCAGGTCAGGCAGGGGGGGCTGTTGGGGGCTGGGTGGGGGCTGCAGGTCGGGCGGGGGGGCTGCCCAGGGGGCTGCTGGGGGCTGGGTGGGGCTGCTGATCGGGCGGGGGGCTGCCGGGAGCTGGGGGGAGCTGCCCAGGGGGCTGCCGGGAGCTGGGGGGGGGGCTGCCCAGGGGGCTGTTGGGAGCTGGGGGGGACCGCTGGGGGCCGGGCGGGGGGTCACCTTTGCGGAGGTTGCCGTCGGGCGCCGGCCCGAACTCGCCGGCCGTCAGCAGGAAGCAGGCGCGGTCGTGGCTGTAAGCGGGGGTGGCGGGCGACTTCTCCTCGGGGGACAGGGCCTGGTCGATGGTGGGACAGTCCTCGTGGGCAAGCGCCGCCTTCGCCGCGTCCCCGTTCTGCTTGGAGTCTGCCAGCGACACAGCCCGGGTCAGGGGAGCCGAGACCCCGCCCCGGGGGAGAACCCAGGAATCCTGGCTCCCAGCCCCCCTGGCTCTAACCACCAGGCCCCGCTCCCCTCTCATTGCTGCGGAGAGAACCCAGGAGTCCTGGCTCCCAGCCCCCCCCGGTTCTAACCACCAGGCCCCGCTCCCCTCTCATTGCTGCGGGGAGAACCCAGGAGTCCTGGCTCCCAGCCCCCCCGGCTCTAACCACCAGGCCCTGCTCCCCTCTCATTGCTGCGGAGAGAACCCAGGAGTCCTGGCTCCCAGCCCCCCCCGGTTCTAACCACCAGGCCCCGCTCCCCTCTCATTGCTGCGGGGAGAACCCAGGAGTCCTGGCTCCCAGCCCCCCCGGCTCTAACCACCAGGCCCCGCTCCCCTCTCATTGCTGCGGAGAGAACCCAGGAGTCCTGGCTCCCAGCCCGCCCCGGGTCTAACCACCAGGCCCCGCTCCCCTCTCATTGCTGCGGAGAGAACCCACGAGTCCTGGCTCCCAGCCCCCCCGGCTCTAACCACCAGGCCCCGCTCCCCTCTCATTGCTGCGGAGAGAACCCAGGAGTCCTGGCTCCCAGCCCCCCGGCTCTAACCACCAGGCCCCGCTCCCCTCTCATTGCTGCGGAGAGAACCCACGAGTCCTGGCTCCCAGCCCCCCCGGCTCTAACCACCAGGCCCCGCTCCCCTCTCATTGCTGCGGAGAGAACCCAGGAGTCCTGGCTCCCAGCCCGCCCCGGGTCTAACCACCAGGCCCCGCTCCCCTCTCATTGCTGCGGAGAGAACCCAGGAGTCCTGGCTCCCAGCCCCCCCGGCTCTAACCACCAGGCCCCGCTCCCCTCTCATTGCTGCGGAGAGAACCCACGAGTCCTGGCTCCCAACCCCCCCTGCTCTAACCACCAGGCCCCGCTCCCCTCTCATTGCTGCGGAGAGAACCCAGGAGTCCTGGCTCCCAGCCCGCCCCGGGTCTAACCACCAGGCCCCGCTCCCCTCTCATTGCTGCGGAGAGAACCCAGGAGTCCTGGCTCCCAGCCCCCCCGGCTCTTACCACCAGGCCCCGCTCCCCTCTCATTGCTGCGGAGAGAACCCACGAGTCCTGGCTCCCAGCCCCCCCGGCTCTAACCACCAGGCCCCGCTCCCCTCTCATTGCTGCGGAGAGAACCCACGAGTCCTGGCTCCCAGCCCCCCCCGGCTCTAACCACCAGGGCCCGCTCCCGTCCCAGAGCTGGGGAGAGAACCCAGGAGTCCTGGCTCCCAGCCCCCGCAGGGTCCCAGCAGGAGGGGGGGTTGCTGTATGTGACCAGCCCGTGTGGCACCATCTGCTCTTGTCCCCCCCCCCCCCCCTCGAGTCCTCAGCGGGCCCATATGCTCCTGCCCCAGAGCATTGTGGGAACGGGCTGCTGCAGGTGTGAAAGCCGAGGCCCCCCCCAGCGCTGACAACCCCCCCTCCACACACACACGGCACCGTGAGTGCAGAACCCCCACCGGGCCCCCACCGGGCCAGAGCCATCGCCCCGTGCGGCCACGTCACACGGACCCTCGGCACCCGCACAACAGACGACACGTGCCGCACGCCCCTGTGCACACCCATTGCCATGCACGCCCCTGTGCACACCCATTGCCATGCACGCCCCTGGAACAGCACACACCCCTGTGCACACCCATCGCCGCGCACGCCCCTGTGCACACCCATCACCACGCACATGCCTGTGCACACCCATCGCCGCACATGCCCCGTGCACACCCATCGCCATGCACGCCCCTGTGCACACCCATCGCCACGCACGCCCCTGTGCACACCCATCGCCGCACATGCCCCGTGCACACCCATTGCTGCACACACCCTTGTGCACACCCATTACCATGCACACCCCTGTGCACACCTAATCACTGTGCACATGCCTGTACACACCTGGCACAGCACACACCCCTGTGCACACCTGGCACAGCACACACGCCTGTGCACACCCATTGCAACACCCCCCAAGCACACCCATCACTTCACACACCCCCTGTGCACACCCATCGCCCCACACACGCCTGGAACAGTGCACAGCCTGTGCACACCCATCGCCATGCACACGCCTGTGCACATCCATCTCCGCACACACACCTGGAACAGCACACACCCCTGTGCACACCCATTGCAACACACACCCCTAAGCACACCCATCACTGCACACACGCCTTGCACACCCATCGCCGCACGCACGCCTGTGCACACCCATCGCTGCACGCACTCCTGGAACAGTGCACATCCTGTGCACACCCATCGCCATGCACACCCCTGTGCACACCCATCTCCGCACACACACCTGGCACAGCACACACCGCTGTGCACACCCGGCACGGCGCACACACCTGGCACAGCCCCCTGCTAGCCCAGCCTTGCCCTCCCCAGTCCTGTTGGTGCCCCTCACTCCTGACCCACAGCCCCTGGCTCTCCCAGCCTAGGGGGAGCCCTGGATTCACTCTACATGGGGGGAGGGTCTAAGTCCCACTGAGGTCTGGTCTGTGGGGCAGAATCGGAGCTGTCCAAGGGGAGCTGGGGAAGATGCTGCGCTATCATGGGCAGTGGGGGGGGGGTGACTGGGGAGGGGCTGGTGCCCCCCAGCTGCATTCAGGATGGGGCAGGGTGGGGGCATGACAAAGTGGGAATTGAACCCTATGCGTGCCTCAGTTTCCCTGGCATGTTGGGGGGTGGAAGGGGCAGCGGGCACTGGGGCTGTCAGCTGGCTCAGAGCACCGGAGAAGACGAGGGCAGATCCGGAGGGAGATCGGCTTCCCCGCCTCACCTCGGGGGGCTGAGGCGCATCTCCCCAGCTTGGGCAGAAAGACTGGGGCAGGGATTCTGTGGGGCATGCTGTGGTGTGGTGCTGGGATCCCATGGAACTGGGATCACCATGGGGCAGGGTGTGGTGTGGGACTGGCATCACCATGGAGCTGGGATCACCATTGGGCAGGTGTTGTGTGGGGCTGGGATCCCATGGGGCAGGGATCCTGTGGGGCAGGGTGTGGTGTAGGGCTGGCATCACCATGGGGCAGGGTGTGGTGTGTGGCAGGGATTCCGTGGGGCTGGGCGACTCATTGCCTGGAGCTCACGGGAGCTGCAGGCCCAGAAGCCCAGCCTATTAAGGGGGAGAGAAGCCGTGGGGCTGACTCTGGCTGGAGCGTGACACCTGGGGGGTGGGATCTGGCCCCCTAACCGGGGCCTCGCAGAGGATGTTCCAAAGCTGGGGCTGTAACAGCGGGTCGGAGCCCTGCAGTGGTTTAGGGCTGGGCCCCATGGGGCTGGCGGGTGCCGGATGTGAGGCTGGGGCAGGGTGTGGGGCTGGGATCCCCGGGGTGTGTGGAGTGGGGCTAGCAGCCCTACACCAATCGGCAGCAGCACCCCAGGGAGGTTCTGCTGTGGCCAGAGTCCGGCCCCCTGCCCGAGCGGCAGGAGCCCAGGGCCGGGAGAGCTCGGCCAAGGGCCAGGGTAGTTATAGCCACCTGGATGAGGAGCGCTGTGGGGCTGGGAGTCTTGTGGGGCAGGGTGTGGGGCTGGGATCGCCGTGGGGCAAGGTGTGGGGATGGAATCCCCATGGGGCAGGGGGTGGAGTAAAGGTGGGATCCCATGAGGCTGGGATCCCCGCGGGGCAGGGCACGGGGCTGGGATCACCTCGGGGCAGGGCTCGCCATTGGGAAGGGCGCGGGGCAGGGATCCCCGTGGGGCAGGGCTCCCTACCTGCCCGGTTGATCTCGATGATCTCCTCCTGGGCCAGGGGGCAGGCGTCGGCGGCGGGGGGGCCTGGCTGGGGGCCGGGGGCTCCCTCGGGCTTGCAGTAGTTGGGCGAGCCGGGCTGGGGCGCCCGGGGGATGTGCTTGTTCTTCTTCTTGGGCAGCTTCTGCTTGGCCATGGCCAGGGAGTAATACATGCCGAAGTTGTTGACGATGACGGGCACGGGCATGGCGATGGTCAGCACCCCGGCCAGGGCGCACAGCGCCCCCACCAGCATGCCCGACCAGGTCATGGGGTACATGTCTCCGTAGCCCAGGGTGGTCATGGTCACCACGGCCCACCAGAACCCGATGGGGATGTTCTTGAAGTCGGTGTGCTTGCTGCCCGTGATGTCGTCCGGGTCGGCCCCGATGCGCTCGGCGTAGTAGATCATGGTGGCGAAGATCAAGACGCCCAAGGCCAGGAAGATGATGAGCAGCAGAAACTCGTTGGTGCTGGCCCGGAGCGTGTGGCCCAGCACCCGCAGCCCCACGAAGTGCCGGGTCAGCTTGAAGATCCGCAGGATCCGCACGAAACGCACCACCCGGAGGAAGCCCAGCACGTCCTTGGCCGCCTTGGAGGAGAGGCCCCGCAAGCCCACCTCCAGGTAGAAGGGCAGGATGGCCACAAAATCGATGATGTTGAGGCTGCTCTTGACGAACTCCAGCTTGTCCGGGCAGAAGCAGACCCGCATGAGGAACTCGAAGGTGAACCAGATCACGCAGGCCCCCTCCACGTAGGTGAGGAACGGCTCCGTCTCCACCTCCACCGCCACCTGGGTGGCCGTCCCGTTGGCCACCGCCACCGTCTCCGTCTTGTTGATGACGCGGTTGAAGGCCTCGTGTGTCTCCAGGCAGAAGGTGGTGATGGAGAGGAGGATGAAGAAGAGGGAGGCGAAGGCCACGTACTGGAGAGGGGGTGGGGGAGGGGCAAGGGGCGGCCAGGGAGGGGGGTGGGGGGTGGGGGGAGAGGGTGGGGGGCAAACACAAAGGATTGTTAGTCGCCCCGTTCTAGAAATCTGAAACACCTCCCCTCCCGGAGAGGGGAGACCCCCAGCAAGACTGGGATCCCCCCTGCCCTGTGCCCCAGCCCCTGAGCCAGCCAGTCCCTGCCCTGGGGCCGGATGGGAGCCAGCGCCCCCGAGAGGGAAAGACCCCAGAAATCCTGGGATTTCCCCCCACACACACATTTTCCAAAAGCCCCATTTATACCCAGAGGTCACCCTGGGCAGCGGGAGCATTTGCACATGGGGGGGGTTTGTGAGGAAACATGGAGCCCCCCCCGATTTCCAGTGGGAGGGGCAACCCTCAGCCCCCCCTCCTCGGGACTGAATGAGCCCCAGTATTTCTGCTTAATAGAGGGGAGACACCAAAGAGAGCTGGGAAAGAACCCAGGTGTTCTGGTTCCAACCCCCATCCCCCTAACCCACCGGACCCTCCCCGCACCCGGAGCCAAAGCAGAACCCAGGAGTCCTGGCTCCCAGCTCTGTTAATTGGGGAGATGGTCCGAACCCACAGGGGGGAGGGGGAGTCACCGGCTCCGCGGCTGCTCCCCCCCCAGGTAAGCAGAGGGTGCTAGGATCAGGGGGAACCGGGCCGCGGGGTGGAGCCCGGGGTGGGACACACGTGGCCGGGAAGCTTCGGGGGGGACACACGGGCCGGGGGGGTCGCGGGTGGGGGGGCACGGGCCGGGATAGACACACACACCGGGGGGGGTGGCTGCGGGACGGAGGGGCACACGCAGGGGGTGCGGACGGACTTCGGGGTCGGGGGTCCGCGGGGGGGGGAGTCGCGGGGGGGACGACACACGGGGTGTTGCGGGGGGGAGCTGCGGGTCCGGAGGGGGGGCACACGGGGGGGGGGCTGCGGTGAGCGGATTGTGCCGAGTTTGCGGGATTTGCTGCTGCAGCGCGAGCTGCGCTGCGGGCCGGTCCAGCGCCCCCTGGTGGGCGACCAGCTCCTCTCCCCCCCCCCCCGTGGGTCAGGGCGGCCCGCGTGGTGGGGGGGGGGGGGCGACGTCTATAAATAAACCCAACAGCCCTAGAGCCCCGGCCCCCAGCACGGAGGGGGGGGGCGGGGGTGTATCACGCTGCCCCACCCGGGAGTTTACCTGGGTGGATCTCAAAGAGCCCCCCCACTGCGCCCCGTCCCAGCCCCTCCTGCTCCCCGAGCCCCCCACTGCTCCCCAGCCTCCCCGAGCCCCTCACTGCGACCCGTCCCAGCCCCCCGCTGCCCCCCAGCGTCCCTGAGCCCCCCACTGCCCCCCATACCAGCCTCCAGTCCTCCCACTGTGCTGTGTCCCGGCTCCCCCCTGCACCCCTCCCCCCACGGCAGTCTTCTTCCCTTGCAAGGGGGGCTGTGGCTCGTGTGTGTGTGAGTGAGTGTGTGTGTGTGTGTGTGAGTGTGTGAGTGTGCACAAGTGTGTTCCCGTGAGCGTGTGTGTCCATTGCTGTGTGTCTGTGTTCACTGCTGTGTGTGTCCACATGCGTGTGTGTGTCCATCCGTGGGGCCGTTTGCCTGTGACCCTCTGTGTGTGGGTGCGTGTGGGTGCGTGTGGGTGCGTGTGGGTGCGTGTCCGTGTCTATCCGTGTGTGCCCCTGTGTGTCTGTGTCCGTATGTATCCATCTCTGTC
Organism: Eretmochelys imbricata; assembly: GCF_965152235.1. Classification (NCBI taxonomy): domain Eukaryota; kingdom Metazoa; phylum Chordata; order Testudines; family Cheloniidae; genus Eretmochelys; species Eretmochelys imbricata. Next base: position 15,548,848 of record NC_135594.1, read on the forward strand.
TGTGTCAGTCCATTTTCATATCGGTCCGTGTTCATCCGTGTGTGTCTCTGTGTGTCCGTGTCCATCCATGTCGATACGTGTCCATCTCCGTCCATGTGCGTCCGTGTGCGTGTCTGTGTGTGTCTGTGTGTGTGCCTATGTGGCCATGTCCATCCCTGTCTATCTTGGTCCATGTGTGTCCGTGTGTGACACCAACCCCACGACCCGTCCATCCACCCACCCACCCATCTATCTGCCTGCCTCTGTACCCACCCATCGCCCTTCTACCCTCCTTCCGTCCACCCACCCTGCCACCCATCCCTCTGTCCACCCTTCTACCCGTCCATCCATCCATCCATCCAGCCAGCCATCCATCCATCCATCCAGCCATCCACCTGCCCCTCTACCCACCCATCCGCCCTTCTACCCTCCTTCCGTCCACCCACCCTGCTACCCATCCCTCTGTTCACCCTTCTACCTGTCCATCCATCCATCCATTCATCCATCCATCCAGCCAGCCATCCACCTGCCCCTCTACCCACCCATCCGCTCTTCTACCCATCCTTCTGTCCACCCTTCTATCCATCCATCCATCCACCCACCCACCCACCCACCCATCTATCCATCCATCCATCTGCCTGCCTCTGTACCCACCCATCCGCCCTTCTACCCATCCTTCCGTCCACCCACCCTGCCACCCATCCCTCTGTCCACCCTTCTACCCTTCTACCCGTCCATCCATCCATCCATCCATCCATCCATCCACCTGCCCCTCTACCCACCCATCCGCTCTTCTACCCATCCTTCTGTCCACCCACCCTGCTACCCATCCCTCTGTCCACCCTTCTACCCATCCATCCATCCATCCATCCATCCATCCACCCACCCACCCACCCATCTATCCATCCATCCATCCAGCCAGCCATCCAGCCATCCACCTGCCCCTCTACCCACCCATCCGCTCTTCTATCCATCCTTCTGTCCACCCTTCTATCCATCCATCCATCCACCCACCCATCTATCCATCCATCCATCTGCCTGCCTCTGTACCCACCCATCTGCCCTTCCACCCATCCTTCTGTCCACCCACCCTGCTACCCATCCCTCTGTCCACCCTTCTACCTGTCCATCCATCCATCCATCCATCCAGCCATCCACCTGCCCCTCTACCCACCCATCCGCTCTTCTACCCATCCTTCTGTCCACCCTTCTATCCATCCATCCATCCACCCACCCACCCACCCATCTATCCATCCATCCATCTGCCTGCCTCTGTACCCACCCATCTGCCCTTCTACCCATCCTTCCGTCCACCCACCCTGCCACCCATCCCTCTGTCCACCCTTCTACCCTTCTACCCGTCCATCCATCCATCCGTCCATCCATCCATCCATCCATCCATCCACCTGCCCCTCTACCCACCCATCCGCTCTTCTACCCATCCTTCTGTCCACCCACCCTGCTACCCATCCCTCTGTCCACCCTTCTACCTGTCCATCCATCCATCCATCCATCCATCCATCCAGCCATCCACCTGCCCCTCTACCCACCCATCCGCTCTTCTACCCATCCTTCTGTCCACCCACCCTGCTACCCATCCCTCTGTCCACCCTTCTACCCGTCCATCCATCCATCCATCCATCCATCCACCCACCCACCCACCCATCTATCCATCCATCCATCTGCCTGCCTCTGTACCCACCCATCCGCCCTTCTACCCATCCTTCTGTCCACCCACCCTGCTACCCATCCCTCTGTCCACCCTTCTACCCGTCCATCCATCCACCCTCCTATCCATCCATCCATCCATCCACCCATCCATCCACCTGCCCCTCTACCCACCCATCCGCTCTTCTACCCATCCTTCTGTCCACCCACCCTGCTACCCATCCCTCTGTCCACCCTTCTACCTGTCCATCCATCCATCCATCCATCCATCCAGCCATCCACCTGCCCCTCTACCCACCCATCCGCTCTTCTACCCATCCTTCTGTCCACCCACCCTGCTACCCATCCCTCTGTCCACCCTTCTACCCGTCCATCCATCCACCCACCCACCCACCCATCTATCCATCCATCCATCTGCCTGCCTCTGTACCCACCCATCCGCCCTTCTACCCATCCTTCTGTCCACCCACCCTGCTACCCATCCCTCTGTCCACCCTTCTACCCATCCATCCATCCATCCATCCACCCTCCTATCCATCCATCCAGCTATCTGCCCCACTACCCACCCATCCGCCCTTCTACCTGTCCATCCGTCAATCCGCCCCTCTACCCATCCATCCATCCAGCTACCTGTCCATCCATCCGCCCTTCTACCCACCCATCTGCCCTTCTATCCATCCACCCATCCATCCTCCTGCCCCTCTATCTACCCATCCGCCCCACTACCCACCCCTCCATACCTCCATCCCCCCTTCTACCCGTCCATCTGTCCCACCTGTCTGGCTATCCATCCATCCATCAATCCATCCATCCAAGCACCCCTCTATCCATCCATACGTCCACCTGCCCCTCAACCAGTCCACCCACCCTTCTATCCATCCATCCATTCACTTTCCCGCACCCATCCATCTGTCCAATCTGTCCACCCGCCCTGCTATCCATCCATCCATCCATCCATGCATCCACCCACCCCTCTACCTGTCCATCCACCCTTCTACCCATCCCTCCATCCACCAGCCTGGCTACCTGTCCATCCATCCATCCATCCATCCATCCATCCATCCACTCACCCACCCCTCTATCCATCCATCCCTCTACTTCCCCCCATCCATCCATCTGCCCCTCTACCCATCCATCCGTCCACCCGCCCCTCTACCCGTCCATCCATCCACCCTTCTACCCGTCCATCCATCCACCCCTCTACCCATCCATCCATCCATCCATCCACCCCTCTACCTGTCCCTCCATCTATCCATCCACTCCTCTACCTGTCCATCTGTCCCCCCGCCCTGCTATCCAACCATCCATCCATCCACCCCTCTACCTGTCCATCCACCCTTCTACCCGTCCCTTTGTCCACCAGCCTGGCTACCTGCCCATCCATCCATCCATCCATCCACTTCCCCCCAATCCATCCATCCATCCATCCGCCCCTCTACCTGTCCATCCATCCACCCACCCCTGTACCCATTCATCTGTCCTCCCACCCTGCTACCCGTCCATCTGTCCATCCATCCACCCACCCCTCTACCCGTCCACCCATCCACTCCTCTACCCGTCCATTCATCCCTCCCCGCTACGCGTCTATCCATCCACCCCTCTACCCATCGGTCCATCCATCCACCCCTCTACGTGTCCATCCATCCATCCACCCCTCTACTCATCCATTCATCCACCCCCTTACCTGTCCCTCCATCTATCCATCCACTCCTCTACCTGTCCATCTGTCCACCCGCCCTGCTTCCTGTCCCTCCATCCACTCACCCCTCTACCTGTCCCTCCATCCATGCATCCACCCCTCTACCCATCCGTCCATCCACCTGCCCCTCTACCCCATCCATTCATCCATCCCTCTACCCGTCCATCCATCCATCCACCCCTCTACCCGTCCCTCCATTCACTTGTTTTTCTACCCATCCGTCTGTCCATCTGCCCCGCTATATTTCCCTCCATCCACCCACCCCTCTACCCATCATTTCTCCACTTGCCCGGCTACCTGTGCATCCACCCTGCTATCCGTCCATCCGCCTGCCCCTCTATCCATTCATCCGTCCACCTGCCCCACTACCTGTCCCTCCATCCATCCATCCCTCTATCCGTCCATCTGTCCAACCACCCCTCTATCCCTCCAGCCTCACTTCTGCCCCTCCCCCCATTCATCCGTCCACCTGCCCCACTACCTGTCCCTCCGTCCATCCACCCCTCTATCCATCCATCCGTCCACCCACCCCTCTATCCCTCCAGCCTCACCTCTGCCCCTCCCCCCATTCATCCGTCCATCTGCCCCTCCATCTGTCCATCTGTCCCTCCCTCCGTCCATTCATCTGCCCCTCCCCCTCCCCATCCCTCCGTCCATCTGCCACTCACTCCCTCTCTCCCTCCTTGCCCTTGGACCAAGTCACTAGAGGAGAGGGGCCCAGTGGGGAGCCCCCCATTTCATTACCCCCTCCCAGGGTCCCTTGGAGCTAACTTTTCTCCCCCCCCCCCCGAAGCAGCAGCTGACAGGGCAAGGAGTGGGGGGTCACTCTGTGCATCTGGCAGAACCGGCTGCACCAGGGCACCGCTGGGTGGGGGGGGGCTGAGGTGCATCGTGGAGGGGGGGGCATGGCAAGCTGGGCTGGATGCAGACTGCAGTGCGGCCCCCCCTCCGACCCGCTGCCTCTGCAGAACCAGCCCAGTGCAGAGCCAGCGCCAGCCGCTGTCCTCCAAGTGATCCTGAGCTGGGGGGTGCAGGGGGGGCCTGGGCCAGGGCTGTGCTGGGGGGTGCAGGGGGCCAGGCCTGGGCTGTGCAGGGGCCTGGGACAGGGCTGTGCTGGGGGGAGCAGGGGGGGCCGGGACAGGGCTGTGCTGGGGGGTGCACGGGGGGCCGGGACTGCGGGGTGCAGGGAGCTGGGCCAGGGCTGTGCTGGGGGGGGTATTGGGGGCCTGGGCCAGGGCTGTGCTGGGGGGTGCAGGGGGCCAGGCCCGGGCTGTGCAGGGGGCTGGGATAGGGCTGTGCTGGGGGGAGCAGGGAGGGCTGGGACAGGGCTCTGCTGGGGGGTGCAGGGGGGGCCGGGACTGGGGGGTGCAGGGAGCCGGGACAGGACTGTGCTGTGGGATGCAGGGGGGGCTGGGACAGAGCAGTGCTGGGGGGTGCAGGGAGCCGGGACAGGGCTGTGCTGGGGGTGCAGGGGGTCGGACAGGGCTGCAGGGGAAGCCGGGGCAGCTGCGTGTATGGGGAGGACAGGGGTGCAGGGGGGCTGGGGCCGCAGGAAAAGGGGTAAGTGGGAGGGATGGGCCATAAACTGACCCCCCCAGAGAACTCGTTGTCTCCCCCCAAGGGGTCTGGCTGGGCAAGTTACCCCCTGCTGGAGGTCGGGTCCCCCCATAAAGATCCCAGACCCTCACCCCAGGTATTAGCCTAGGAGCCCCCCCCATGCCACTTGCACCCCCTCAGGCCCTTGCCTGCTGCCAGTTGCACACTCAGTCCCTTCCACACTTGCTCACTTTATTTCCTTTTTGCACAAGCACCCTCTGGTGCCCCCTGGTTCTTTGCCACCACCCCTGCCTTCTCTTACACACTCACCTCTCTCCTTCCTTGCACACACCCAGCCCCTCTCATGCCCTGTGTCTCATGCACACTCACACACCACAATGCCTGCACAGGCACACCCCTTGCACACTCATCTGTGCACACTTGAAAGAACCCTCGCATGAGCTGCATTGCACACTTGTGCTGACCTTGACATGCACACACTTAGATGCTCACACTGACACTTGCTCTGCTCTCTCACACTCACACTAACTTTGGTGCACACATAGGTGCACACTCACACTGACCTTTGCACTATTCCCTTGCACACCTATATTGACCTTGGTGCGCGCACCCTTGCACAGTCACACTGACCACTGCATTATCCCCCTGCACACTTACATTGACCCTGGTGCACATCCTTGCACACTAACACTGACCATTGCACTATTCCCTCCTACACTCTCACTGACCCTGGCTTACCTACCTTTGCACACTCACACTGACACTTGCACTGTCTCCTCACACACTCACACTAATGCTGGTGCACACACCCTTGCACACTGAAACGGACACTTGTGCTATCCCTTCGCACACTCACACAGTCCCTGGCACACACACCCTTGCACACTCCAATGGACCTCACGCTATCCCTTCACATTCTCTCGCTAACCGGGGCGCACGCAACCTCGCACACTCACACTGACACTTGCACTATCCCATCACACACTCACGCTGGTGCACACACCCTCGCCCACTGAAGCTGACCCCTGCACTATTCCTTCCCACACACGGACCCTGGCGCGCTCACACCCTCGCACACTCAAACGGACACGTGCACTATTCCCTCGTGCACTCACATGGACTGTGGCACACATACCCTTGCACACTGAAACTGCCCCTTGCACGATTCAAGTGCACACCTACGGTGGCCCTCGCACTATCCCCTCGCACACTTACGTTGCCCCCGGCACGCGCACACGAGCTCCGGCGTGCTCCCGGCCCCCCTCGCCCAACCCTCATGCACACTCGCCTCGACCCCGCGCTCCCTCTGACCCCGCCACGATCCCCGCGCCCACTCAAGCTGGCCTTGGCCCCCGAGCCCCGTCCCCTTGCAGGCCCCCCCCCCCCGCCCTTACCCTGGCCATCTTGGAGGAGTACGGGTCCTCAAAGAGCGCCCAGACCTTGGGCTGCCAGCGACGCCACCAGCCAGCCTGGCGCCCGTCCTCCTGCAGGCAGAGCCGCTTGAGGTCCCCGGCGGCGTCCTCCTCCTCCTGGGCCTCGGGGGCCTCGAAGCTGTCCAGCGCCTCCTCGGCGTCCCGGTGTTGGCGGTAATTCATCCAGCAGCAGGCCTCCACGTCGGTCTCGTCGATGCCCCAGAAGGCCAGCTCCTCCTCGAAGAGCGGGCCGCACACGTCGGCCGGGCAGTGCAGCTTGCCCGTGCGATAGTAGTTGAGGACGTAGGCGAAGACCTGCGGGTGGCGGTCGAAGAAGAACTCGTCGGCGGCCGGGTCGTAGTCGAAGTTGCTGCAGGCGTCGGGCTCGGTGAGCCAGGCCAGGCGGGTGCCGGGCAGGGTCTGCAGGGTGCTGCGGTAGGTTTCGTGCCGCACCCCCCCCACGTTAATCACGATCTTCTCGCTGTCCTCGTGCCGGCCCATGTCCCCCCTGGCGCATGACTTGGCTGGCGCCTGGCTGCCCGGCTTGCGCCCGCGGAAGGAGGAGACGCACACTGAGCTCAGCATTGGGGGGGGCGGGCACGGCGCGCCCCCCGGCACGCGGCGGGGGGGAGGGGAGGGGGGGCGGTCAAATCAGGGCGCTCCACGGGGGAGGCGTCATCGCAGGCCCGCCTCCGCTGGCCCCGGCGGGGGGGGGGGGGCAGGACCAAGGTGTGGGGGGGAGGTCGGGATCCCGGACGAGAGAGAGGGTGCGGGGGGGGGGCGGGGGCTGGAGTTTGGAGAGAGGCAGAGAAGCCGGCAGGCAGCAGGCGCTGAGAGAGAGAGAGAGAGAGAGAAGTGGGGCAAGGTTAGTGCGGGCTCCAGCCCTCCGCTGAGCCTTTCCCGTTCCCTCCATCCCCTCCAGCGCTCCGCCGAGTCTTTCCCATTCTCTCCATCCCTGTCCCCTCTATTCCTCCTCTGAGCCTTTCCCTTTCCCTCCATCCCTCGGCTGAGCCTTTCCCATTTCCTCCATCCCGCCGCCGAGCCTTTCCCGTTCCCTCCATCCCTCTGCCGAGCTTTTCCCATTCCCTCCGTCCCCTCTAGCTCTCCTCCAAGCCTTTCCCATTCCCTCCATCCCTCCGTCCCCTCCATCCCTCCGCCGAGTCTTTCCCATTCCCTCCATCCCTGTCCCCTCTATTTCTCCTCTGAGCCTTTCCCTCCATCCCTGCACTTTCTCTCTTTCTGTTCCTTTCCTGGGTATGTTTGGATTTCAGATCAGGGACCCTTCCCCCAAACAGACCCCCCCCACCCCAACTCTCCCTGCTCCTGCCCCCCCCCGCCTCTGTATCTGATGTCGTTCCCCTGCTCGCGCCCCCCAGCTAGGACCTGGCCAGCCGTCCCATCTCCCTCGACCCCCAGGATCCTGGCTGGCAGGGCTGGGGGTGAGACTTTGGGGCTGGGGACTGGGATGGGGGGACGCTGCACTCCCCCCCCAGGACAAGTTGCTGCAATCTCTGCTCCCCCCCCCAGTGGCTGTGCACTCAACGGGGAGGGGTCCGGAGCCTGCAGTCATCCCCCCCCCGGCTCAGCTTTCACCTGGGGGGGCTACTTCCCTCGCCCTCCCCCCCCCTTAACTTTCACTGCAAACTCTCTGCAGCCTCCCCCCCACCCCCCTGCACCCACGTCCTTCCCAGGGACTCTTGTGTAACTGAGGCTAGCGGGTCCCCCCTCCCCACTCCAGGGGCGACTGGGAGCGAGGCATAAAAACCTCACGGGGGTTGCAGGGACCCCCCCCAGCAAGGCTGCTGAGCTGCCCCCAATGCCACTCCCCCCCATGGCTGAGCTGCCCCCCTGACCTGATCTCCCCCTGCCCCCACCTGAGGTGGGGGCAGCAAGGACAGGCGCGGGGGGGGCGCCTGGGGGCCGGGACAGCTGCCTCAGCAGATTGGGGGGGGGAGTGAAGCCCCCCCTGCACCCAGAACCTGCCGCAGCTGAACTGTGGGGGGCTATGGGATGCCTGAGTGCGGGGGGGGGGGGTCTGGAGGTGGGGGGTAGAAGAGGAGGGCTTTGGGACTGGGGGAGATCCTGAGGTGGGACTGGGGGGCTGGTACACGGGGTGCGTGCCAAGGAGGGGGCTGGTTGTGCGGGGTATTGGGGTGGGGGGTGCCCCAAAGGGGGTCTCTGGGGCTGGGTATCAGCTTTCTGGTGGGGGGCTGGGGGGCATTCCAGGGGGCTGGATGTGGGGAGTTCTGGGGGGGGGTTTGGGGAGTGGGGCTGGGTGTGGGGGTCAGGGGGTCTGGATGTGGGGGGGACTCAGGAGGGTTGGGGGCAGTTCTGGGGGGGTTGGATGTGGAAGGGTTGTGGGGGGTGGGGCTGGGTGTGGGGGTCAGGGGGTCTGGATGTGGGGGGGACTCAGGAGGGTTGGGGGCAGTTCTGGGGGGGTTGGATGTGGAAGGGTTGTGGGGGGTGGGGCTGGGTGTGGGGGTCAGGGGGTCTGGATGTGAGGGGGACTCAGGAGGGTTGGGGGCAGTTCTGGGGGGGTTGGATGTGGAAGGGTTGTGGGGGGTGGGGCTGGGGGTGTGGGAGGTTCTAGGGAGGCTGGGGGTAGTTCTGGGAGGGTTGGATATGGGGAAGTTGTGGGGGGTGGGGCTGGGGGTGGGGGTTCAGGGGGCTGGATGTGGGGGGATTCTAGCGGGGCTGGGAGTAGTTCCAGCGGGGGGGGGGGCTGGGGGGGATCCCTAAGATTGCTGGAACAGAGAGGTCCCCCCGTTCTGCCCCCTCCCTTCTTTCAATTGCCCCAGTGTGTGGGTTTGCCCCCTGCCCCCGAGCTGAGTGGCGGCGGGGGGTCCGGACAGGCCCTGCTCAGGGAACACCCCAGGGGAGGCCTCCAGGAACTCGCTGACTCTGTGAGTGTGTGAGTGTGTGTGTGAGTGTGTGTGTGTGAGTGTGTGTGAGTGTGTGTGTGTGAGTGTGAGTGTGTGTGAGTGTGAGTGTGCGTGTGTGTGCGTGTGTGAGTGTGCGTGTGTGAGTGTGAGTGTGCGTGTGTGAGTGAGTGTGTGTGAGTGTGTGTGAGTGTGAGTGTGCGTGTGTGTGCGTGTGTGAGTGTGCGTGTGTGAGTCTGAGTGTGCGTGTGTGAGTGAGTGTGTGTGCGTGTGTGAGTGTGTGTGAGTGTGAGTGTGAGTGTGTGAGTGAGTGTGTGTGAGTGTGTGTGTGCGTGCGGCCATGCTTGTCGTATGCGTGTTGGCGGGTACATGTGGGCGTGTGCATGCTCTGAGTGTGTGTGTGTGTTTGCACTGTGTGCTTGTCCACTGGTGTGTGCGCGTGTGGTTGTGTGTGCCGTCTGTGTGCCTGTGGGCTGTGTGTGTGTGTTCACGGTGTGTGTGTGGGCTCTGTGTGTGTTTGCATGTGTGTGTGTGTGCTGGGGTGTGCTGGTGGTTGTGCGTGCCGTGTGTGTGGTCACTGGCTGGGAGCTGACCCCCTCTCTCTCCTTTGGGGGTCCTCTTCTGTGTCTAAAATCATCAGCCTCCCAGAGCCCCCCCGACACACACCCCCTGACACACACCCCCTGACACACACACCCTGACACACACACCCCGACATACACCCCCCAGACATTCACACACTGACACACACATCCCAACACACACACCCCTGACACACACACCCTGACACAGACACACACACACCCCAACACACACACCCCGACATACACCCCCCAGACATTCACACACTGACACACACATCCCAACACACACACCCCTGACACACACACACACACACCCCGATACCCGAACACACACACCACAACACACACACACACCCCGAGACACCAACACACACACCACAACACACACGCACACTCTGATGCACATGCACCACAACACACACCCCCAACACACACACACACCCTGACACCCACACACCCAGCGCACACCCTGACACCCACACATACCCACACACCAACACGCACACCCCCCCGACACAAACACACCCTCCAACACACACACACCCTGACGCACACACACACCCCAACACACACACACACCCGGACGCACACCCCCCCCCATCTGTCCAAGGCTGAGATCCCCCCACTCCCGAATCCAGAGATACTCAGTCAATTCTTGCGGGGGGGGGGGGGGGTGCAGCCTCCAGGCCAGGCTCCCCCCCCCCGCGCCTGCCGAGCCAGGAGCTCCTGACATCACCCCTCCCTCCATGCAGACACCTGTCATCCACCCCCATCCCCCATTGCTCCCCCATCCCCGATTGCACCCCATCCCCCCAATGCACCCCCATCCCCCAGGTACACCTCCATCTCCCTCCATCCCCCCATCGCCTCTGCACCCCTCTGCGTCCTCCCTCCCCCGCACCCCCTCCCTCCCCAGCTGATACTCACTTGTCAGTCAACGCCCGCCCCCCGATATTTTGGGGGGGGGCTCCACCACCTCCCGGTGTGTGTGTGTGTCTGTGGGGGGGGGGCGGGCTGGGCCGGGCCTCGGCGGGTGCTGGGGGGGGGGGCGGGCGGAGCAGGGCGGAGGGGGGCGAAGGCGGCCGGATCCTGCTGGCGGGGCCCGATCCTGGCTCTGGGTCCCTCCCCCCCCCCCGCGGCGAAGCTGGGGATGCGGAGCCCGGCTGCCGCTGCGGGGACTGCGGACCCTGCTATGACATCACCGCCCGTGAGGTGGAGCCTGGCCATTCCGGGGGGGGCGGGGGGGCTGGCCTGGCAAGGGGGGGGCTGGAGTCTGCGAAGGGCTGGGCTCTGATCTGCCCCCCCCTCCCCGGCACGAGAGGTCAGTGGGGCGCAGTCGCGGGGGCGGAGGGGGGCGCAGGTGGCGGCTGCTGGCGGGGGGGGAACACGGTCAGTAACTGCAGCCCCCCCTTACAATATGGGGGCGGCAGGGGGGGGCGCTGGCCCAGTTAATTTGGGGCCGTTGCTTTGAATGCGGAGCCACCTTAAAGACCCTGCAAAGAAATTGGGAGGGGGGGCGCTGGGAGGGGAGGGGGGCGCTGGGAGGGAGAGGTGGGGGGCGTCCCTGGGGGGAAGAGGAGGGCTCTGGGAGGGAAGAGGCAGGGGGAGTCGCTGGGGGGATGGGGAGTTGCTGGGAGGAAGGGGGGAGTCCCTGGGGGGAAGACGGGGGGGCTCTGGGTGGGAAGAGGCAGGGGGAGTCGCTGGGGGGATGAGGAGTTGCTGGGGGAAAGGGGGGGTCCCTGGGGGGAAGACGGGGGGCTCTGGGTGGGAAGAGGCGAGGGAGTCGCTGGGGAGAAGGGGGAGTCTTGGGGGGAATGAGGGGGCTCTGGGTGGGAAGAGGCAGGGGGAGTCGCTGGGGGGATGGGGAGTTGCTGGGGGGAAGGGGGGAGTCCCTGGGGGGAAGAGGGGGGCTCTGGTAGGGAAGAGACGGGGGGAGACGCTGGGGAGGAAGAGGAGTCGCTGGGGGGAAAGACGGGGGCAGCAAGTGGCTGCATTAACCCTGAAGAGTCTGGAGGGGAGGGGAGCTGGGGGGAGGGGAGAAATGGACCCCAACTAACCCCCCCCCCACCAAGTCGCACACAAAACCAAACCCACCCGTTTCACACACGAACCAGCATCCACACACACACACACACCCAGAGACTCTCACAGCTGCTAGGGTCTTACCCTCTAACTGCCCCTAACTTGGGCGGGTAACTGGGGGGCTTGGGGTTGGGGCCCCTGGATGTCACTAGTTACCCCCCTCCCCCTGCCCTGCTGGGCAGGACCCTGGCAGCTCTGGGCTGGCAGAAGCCATGGGGGGCGAAGGGGGCTCGTGGGCTGATAATTCATACAGGCCAAGGCTCCCCCCCATTTGCTGATTTTTCAGCCTTTCAGGGACTAATTCGGGGGCTCTTGAATATTGTTTGGCTGGGGGAAAGAAATGGGCACTATGGCCCCCCCCACGGTGCCAGGTCTCCCCCTCCACAGACTCCCTGCCTGCCCCCCAGGAGCCCTGTTCCCAAACATTCACCCCCTCCCCCTGCCCCAAATCGGAGTAATCCCCCGCCCCCGCCCATCGTCACGCTCAGCAGCTGGTGCTGGGGGCTCCTATGGTGATGGGGCCGGGCCAAGCAGATCCTGTTCCAGGCCCCAGCCCCCCCCCCCCCCCCTTTTCTGCAATCCCTTCATTGTTGGGATTCAGAAATGCAGCATCCAGAATAGCAGGCCAGGGCGACTGATGTGGGCTCTACATGGGGATAGAGACCGGGGCGGGGGTGACACTGGGGTGGGGGACTCTACACAGGGATAGAGACCAGGGGGAGGGGGGAGGGGCTCTACACGGGGATAGAGATCCGGGGAGGGGTTCTACAACCCAAGCTCACAGTTTCTCAGCCCCGAAGGTCCCGTGTGCCCAGCTCCTGGGACCTGCAGAGCCTGGTCTGGGGCTGCCCCAAATTCTCTGCCCCAGCTCCCCTGCTCCCTCCTGACCTGCTCCTTCCCAGGCTGGCTCCAGCCTGCAGCACTGCCCTCCCTTCCTCTGCCGGGCGGCCGAGCCCATAGGCCCAGATTTGTCTCCCCGCCATAGGGACCTGGCGCTGGGCTCAGCCCCCCCCAACCTGCCCTGTGGGGAGCGGCCGAGCTGGGGCTCCTGGCATCTCTCGCTCTGGGGCAGGTTTTCTGTAGGAATGGGGGCTCACAGCGTGCCAGGCATGGGGGGGGGTGGAAAACGGGGGGACCAGCTAGGGGGAGGGGGCGAGGGGTTGCAGGGAGAAGGGGCTGGGAGGGGGGTACCCAGGGGGACCCTCGAAACCCCTGAGAACCTGTCTCCCCCAATCTGGCGGTATTGCCTGACCTCTGCATCCCCCAGCCCCCTGCCTGGGCCCCAACACCCTTCCCCCCAAACCCCCAGTCCCCTGCCTGCCCCCAAACACCCAGCTCCCTGCCTACTCCCCCAACACCCTAACCCCCCAAATCCCCAGCCTTGCCCAGCAATGAAGACCACTCAGGCCCTCAGTAACCAGCTCTCTTTATTGACTGCTTGGACCAACCCCGGGGCCCCCCAGCTCCACTGGAGAATTAGTGTGTGTGTGTGTGGGGGGGTTTGGTTGATGCAGGGGCGCAGTCCAAGGAGGGAGCCTGCCAACGTCAACAGAAGTCGGTTTACGAACCAGCGACAAAGTGGGAATTTTCGGACAATTTTGTACAAATACTGTGCATGCCTCAGTTTCCCCGACAAAGTCAGGGAACGTGCCTGCTCGCTGGTTCCCCGTCCAGCCCGGGAACATGGCAAAGGGCCCGGTGTTCACGGGAACAAGATATGCCAGAGACCGACTCCATCCTAGAGAGACAGCATCAGCCCCGGGTGGCCTGCGGATGCCCCGACCCCTCCTTGGAGGCGGGGCCGTGGGATGGGGAGGTTTTGGAGGGGCCAGATCAGTAAGTCACCGCGTGATTGTACCGGTGACCAGCAGAGAGATGGTGGGAGGCCGTCTCTGGCTGGCCCAGGGGGCAGCAGACAGTCCCGCTGCGAACCGAGCTCGTCCCTGGTGACGGGCATACGTGTGTTAGCGTGTTGTGATGAAGCGGGACTGTTCTTAATGTTTCCTCTGAAGATTGTGAGGGTGCCTCAGTTTCCCCTAGGCAGTTCTTAAGTATCTAGGGGGTGGGATAAGGGGGTATGATCGTTGCAGATCCCTAGAGGGCAGGTGTGTCCAGGGGTCTGGACACAGAGAATGGCCGACACCCTGTTTCCTGGCCACTGATGGCCTGGGCCCTTCCCCCCTGCCAGGTGAGAGCTAAAGGGTTGGAGAACAAAGGAATCTGGTGACCTCCTGGCCCAGGAAAGGAACAAAGCCCAGAGGAGGAAGGGCTGGAGGGGGTTTCAGTTTGGGGCTGGCTGGGACATGGAGTGAAGGACAGACGTGGTTGTCTGGCTCACGGCCCCCCAAAATGGACCCAGCTGAGGGGTCCTGTTCTCTGCACCTACAAGCTCTGTGTCAGACCATGTTCCTGTCGTCTAATAAACCTCTGTTTTACTGGCTGGCTGAGAAAGTCTGTCTGTCTGCAGAGTTGGGGGCAGGACCCTCTGGCTTCCCAGGAGTCCCGGACTCGCTGTTGGAAGCGCACGGAGGGGCAGAGGAGGCTGAAGGCTCTGAGGTCAGACCCAGGAAGGTGGAAGCCAGGTGAGCTGTGTGTCCTGAAGACAGGCTGCTCACAGAGAGGAGACCTCCCCAGAGTCCTGCTGGCTTTATAGGGAGCAGTTCCAGAGCATCGCCCAGGGACTCCGTGACAACTGGTGGCAGCGGTGGGATGTACTGCACCCCGTGGACGGCGCTTCCTGCAGTAAGCGACTGGGGAGCAGTAAAACGAAGGGGGACTGACGAGGAAGAGGCATGCTGAAGGCTCAGAGAGGAGCGGTTTCGGGGGGGCGGTTAACCCCTGGGAGTGTGTGACCAGCGAGAAGGACTGTGCAGTAATGGGGTCCCCCTAGGGACTGCGGTGAGCAGTCTCAGGGGCGGAGGAGCCTGCGTCTTGGCCCTGGGAGAGAGAAGGATTTTAGCGGCCCCAGGGGCGGAGGAGTCTGCGGCTCGAGGTGGTGACCTCGAGAAGGGCTGGCACACGAGGGGTTCTCCCTGGAGACCGTGGGGAGCTGAGAGCACACAGGCCTGTGAGTCCACAGCAACTTGGGAAGAGCGGAGTGACGGCCTGTCACCGTCTCCTTAAGAAGGACATTGTAACCCTGTGCAGAAAGAGAGGGTTGAGCGTTGGAAAGTTCACCAAAGCAGAGTTAATCATGCAGCTGGAGGAGGATGACCACTCTAAGGGACAGATTCCTGACCCCAAATGGGGCTATAGCAGGATCTGAGAGCAGCTGGAGTGGGAGCCAGGCATCCCCAAGACTCCTGTCCCCAACCAGACAAGGGTCTCCATGATCGGGTTCCCCATCAGGGGATCGGAGACGGACGGGATTGGAGCTGAGTCCGAGAGAGACAGAGGACTGTGAGAGACAGCGAGAGCATGAGAAAGAGCTGCAGAAGCAGCAGCAGCATGAACTGGCGGTGGGGGAGCAGAGAGGCCTAGGGGAGCTCCCCGGGGTGAGTGGGGATAGACCCCGGGGGGCCAGTTCCGCAGGGAACCTTGAGTCTAAATTGCTGTGATGAAGCGGGACTGTTCTTAATGGTTCCTCTGAATAGTGTGGGGGTGCCTCAGTTTCCCCTATGCAGTTCTTAAGTATCTAGGGGGTGGGATAAGGGTGTCTGATCGTTGCAGAGCCCTAGAGGGCAGGTGTGTGCAGGGGTCTGGACACAGAGAATGGCCGACACCCTGTTTCCTGGCCACTGGTGGCCTGGGCCCTTCCCCCCTGCAAGGTGAGAGCTAAAGGGTTGGAGAACAAAGGAATCCGGGTCTCGCCCGGGAAAGGGACAAAGCCCAGAGGAGGGGGGGCTGGAGGGAGTTTCAGTTTGGGACTGGCTGGGACATGGAGTGAAGGGCAGACGTGGTTGTCTGGCTCACTGCCCCCCAAAATGGACCCAGCTGAGGGGTCCTGTTCTCTGCACCTACAAGCTCTGTGTTAGATCATGTTCCTGTCGTCTAATAAACCTCTGTGTTACTGGCTGGCTGAGAGTCACGTCTGACTGCGGAGTTGGGGTGCAGAACACTCTGGATTCCCCAGGACCCAGCCTGGGCGGACTCGCTGGGGGAAGCGCACGGAGGGGCAGAGGATGCTGCAGACAGGCTGCTCCCAGAAAGGAGACTTCCCCAGAGTCCTGCCTGGCTTCGTGGGGAGCTGTTCCAGAGCATCGCCCAGGGACTCTGTGACAATTGCTGCCCCTGGTTAAGGAGGGGGGGATGTGTGGATGCCTCCCCACTGCCTTTGAGCAGGCTGGCGATTTGAACCAGGGGGACCCTGTGGAAAAAGCCCCTGTGTCTAGCTCCCTTGCTGGGTCCAAAGGCCTTAGACTCCATCAGCCAGATGGGTGGGGAGGTGGACAGGCTCCCACTCCTGACCCCAACCTATCTGTCTGTGTGGAGTTTCCTGGGGTCGGGCCCCTCGGACCCCCAGTGGGAGCGGAAGGGGATGGTCAATGGGGAGACATTCCTGGGGTGGCGAGATCCTGGGACAGAGAGAACTGTTGTCAGGCCCTGGGTGGTGCAGCCTCAGATGCTGAGGGGCTGGGTGAGCTGGGTGAGGGTCCCAGGGACGAAGCCCCTCGCCCTGCCTATGGCCCAGATCCCTGTGCAGACCCAGGAGGGGTGGGGCTGGCTGGACGTTGGGGTTCTCCAGGATATCGGCTGCGAGACCCTGTTGTGGGGTGACTGTGTCTCTTTGGGACAGGATCCAGGCCTTACTCCTGTAACTGCCAAGGGTTGGAATTTGAATCCAGGGAACCAATCGGCGGAGAGGGAAACGGTCAGTGAAAATGCAGATGATCTGGCTGGCAGGGGGGAGGAGCGGCTAGGCTCAGGCTACCTGCCTGCCTGTAACCAGACCCCTGGGGCTGGGTGGGACAGAGAGATGCTCCCTGCCCCCCTGCACACCGGAGAGGGGGCTCACGCTGGCTCTGATGCAGTGAGGAAAGCAGCGAGCTCGCTGCCTATCCCCACTGGGACAGCAAGGGCAGCGCTGAGCACAGTGGGAGCTGAGACCCCAGCTGAGTGGGGGGAGACACAGGCAGGGCAGGGGATCTGTGGGGAGCGACAAGGAGGAGAGTGGAAGATGAGTGTCCCTGGACCTTACCTGTTAGCTGGGTGGAGAATTGGGACAGGGAAGGAAACGTGCCCGTGTCTGTCAGGGGTATTGACTTGTGTCACGGAGTCCCCTGGGCGATGCTCTGGATCTGCTCCTCACGAAGCCAGGAAAGCCTCTGGGGAAGTCTCCCTTCTGGGAGCAGCCTGTCTGCAGGACACCCAGCTCCCCCGGCTCCACCTTCCTGGGGCTGACCCCCGAGCCTCCAGCCTCCCCTGCCCCTCCGTGCGCTTCCCACAGCGAGTCCGGCCAGGCGGGGTCCTGGGGGGGCAGAGGGTCCTGCCCCCCGACTCCGCAGACAGACGTGACTCTCAGCCAGCCAGTAACACAGAAGGTTTATTGGACGACAGGAACATGGTCTAACACAGAGCTTGCAGGTGCAGAGAACAGGACCCCTCAGCTGGGTCCATTCTTGGGGGCAGCGAGCCAGACAACCACATCTGCTCTTCACTCCATGCCCCAGCCAGCCCCAAACTGAAACTCCCTCCAGCCCCTCCTCCTCTGGGCTTTGTCCCTTTCCCGGGCCAGGAGGTCACCGGATTCCTTTGTTCTCCAACCCTTTAGCTCTCACCTTGCGGGGAGGGGGGGAAGGGCCCAGGCCATCAGTGGCCAGGAAACAGGGTATCGGCCATTCTCTGTGTCCAGACCCCTGCACACACCTGCCCTCTAGGGCTCTGCAATGATCATACACCCTTATCCCACCACCTAGATACTTAAGAACTGCCTTTGGGGAAACTGAGGCACCCCCACACTATTCAGAGGAAACATTAAGAACAGTCCCACTTCGTCACATCTTGCCTATGGAGGGAGCTACCCTGGTCTCCAAGCAGTTGCCTGTGAACAGCCTTGTGTGCTGGGACAAGGGGAGAGAGGTCCCAAGCTGGGTGTCTGGAAAAGGAGAATGTGTCTCTGGCTCTTCCTCTGCGGAGCAGACAGAAGGGGCCTTGCAGCCTGTGATGGTCGAGGGTCGTGCAGTTGTCTCAGAGCTGGTTCTGGATTCAGCTAAAGCCCAGGAAGGGAAGGGGTCCGAAGTTTGTGTCTGCTCGGGAGAATGGCCCTGTAACTAGGTCGCATCCAATTAGGGTCTATGTAAAATCCCAGAGACCAGACAATTCTGGTGCTTGTATTTTGCATGTTGCTAGAGTGTGGCTGGGAAAGGGGTGGAGCAACTCTGTCTGATCAGGGAGAGATCCTAGCCAGGGCACAAGGAGAGCATGAAGGTGATGTGATTGTGTTACCTACTGAGGGTGTGGAAACCTGTAGCAAGAAGGAAAAGATTCCTGAACTTGTGTGTGGCAAAGGGAAGGAGAAGGCTTCTCACCTTTTATCTAGGAAGTCTGTCAGTTTGCCTGAAAGGGGATTGTGGAGGAATCTGCCGGATGGGCCAGGGGTAATTCTGGATGTAAGGGAGACCCAGAAAGAGTCTGTTGTTGCTCAGGAAAGTGTTCCCCTAGAGCAAGCCCTCGGTGAAGAGGGTAAGAGCAGAATTTCTGGGAGGGGTGAATTGTTGCACAGAAAAGCCCTAGGGAAAGGAATCCTCAGGGAGTCTTTGCAAGCAGTTTACTGCAACTGAAGGGTGTGAAAGTGATTTAATCAAGACAGTTTCAGTTCCTAACAGCCAGAAATTTTCTGTTGTGAATGGATCCACTGACTGTCCTGTTGAAAGACCCAGTGTGGATTGCTTTGAGAAGATCTCAGATGAAGTGAAAGCTGTTAAGAAAGTTAAACAGTCCTATAACGCAGTGGCAGTGTTTGGCCAGCTTGTTGGGGAGACAAGGTTGTGGAGAAAGGGATGTCTCCATGCTAGTTCTGTAAGTGAATAGTATGTGGCTCAGGTCAAGATGGGGGCTCTTAACCAAGAGAGCCCCAAATTGCAGCCCTCCAGACGGGAGCGCTGGGAGAAGACCCGATCCCAGTTTGACCCCCTGGGGTTTTGGGGTGGCCAAAGGGCACGGGCCGCATAAACCTTCCCACATGCGGCCTGCGAGTGCCATCAACCACCCCGACCTAAGGGAGGGCGTGAAACTGGAAGGGCCTGGTGTAACTCCCACCAAGGAATGGGAGAGGTGCTGCGGCCTCCATGGGAACGTTGGTGGCTTCGAACTTCCCCAGGTCACCGGCTAAAGTGACCCCCCTCAGTTCGGTCTCGAAGGGGGGAGAGATGTGACGAAGTGGGACTGTTCTTAATGTTTCTTCTGAATAGTGTGGGGGTGCCTCAGTTTCCCCTATGCAGTTCTTATGTATCTAGGGGGTGGGGTAAGGGTGTATGATCATTGCAGAGCCCTAGAGGGCAGGTGTGTCCAGGGGTCGGGGGCAGGTGTGTCCAGGGGTCGGGACACAGAGAATGGCCGACACCCTGTTTCCTGGCCACTGATGGCCTGGGCCCTTCCCCCCTGCAAGGTGAGAGCAAAGGGTTGGAGAACAAAGGAATCTGGTGGGAAAGGGACAAAGCCCGGGGGCGGGTGGGGGGGGGGAACGGGCTGGAGACAGTTTCAGTTTGGGGCTGGCTGGGGACATGGAGTGAAGGGCAGACGGGGTTGTCTGGCTCCCTGCCCCCCAAAATGGACCCAGCTGAGGGGTCCTGTCCTCTGCACCTACAAGCTCTGTGTTCGACCATGTTCCTGTCATCTAACAAACCTTCTGTGTTACTGGCTGGCTGAGAGTCCCGTCTGACTGTGGAGTCGGGGGGCAGGACCCTCTGGCCCTCCCAGGACCCCGCCTGGGTGGACTCGCTGGGGGAAGCACCCGGAGGGGCAGGGGAGACTGGAGGCTCCGGGGTCACCCCAGGAAGGTGGAGCCGGGGGAGCTGTGTGTCCTGCAGACAGGCTGCTCCCGGAGAGGAGACTCCCCCAGGGTCCTGCCTGGCTGCGGGGGGAGCAGATCCAGAGCAGTGCCTGGGGACCCCGTGAGAGGGGCTGGCTGGGGACACAGGGGGAGGCGCAGAACTGGGGTCTGGGCTCCCCACCCCCCAAGATGGACCTGACTGAGGGGTCCTGTTTTGGGCTCTGTTGCTGTCGTCTAATAAACCTTCCGTGTTACTGGCTGGCAGAGAGTCTCCGTGAGTCGCAGGAAGTCGGAGGTGCAGGGCCCTGACTCCCCCGCACTCTGTTCCACCAGCCCCACCCCCCCGCTCTAACCACTAGACCTGCCCTCCCGTCCCAGAGCTGTGGGTGGAACCCAGGTGTCCTGAGGCCTCAGTGTGTGCCGTGGGCTGGGGGTGTGCTGGGGGGTGGGTTTTGGGGCTCCCCGTGGTGCTGGGTGGGGGTGTCTCTTGCGGTGCAGGGGGAGGGGGCGACTTGGCCCGTGCCAGCCCCACGCGGTCCCGTTCCCGGTCGAACACGGAGTAGTACTGGCCCAGGAAGACGTCCCCCAAGATCCAGAGGGGGCCGGTTGGGGGGGGAACATCCAGGGCCATGAACCCGCTGACACACACGGTGATGCCCATCTGCGTCACCTGGATGGGGGGGAGATGGGGGAGGGATCAAGCTGGGCCTGGGATGGACCATGTGGGCCCAGCCACCTGCCACCCCTCCCACCCTGGGTCCAGTGCCCCCCAGCACTGCCCTCCTGCCACCCATGGGCCCATGCCCCCCTCTCCCTTGGGCCCAGCACCCCCCAGCACTGCCCCCCATGGGCCCATGCCCCCTCACCCTGTGAGCCCAGCGTCATCCTCTGGCCCCCCCTTTCCCCCTAGTGGGCCCATTCCACGCCCCAGTGGGCCCAGCACCCCCCCATTTTTGCCTCCCCATATGCACACCTCTCCCCTCCCCCCCCACGAGCCCAGCCAGTCCCCACCTGCCCCTGCCCAAGTCGCAGCGCCCCCCAGGCCAGACAATCCCAGCAGCAGCCCCCAGCCCGCCATGGGCCCAGCCTGTCCCAGTGTCGCCCCCCAGCCTCGAGGGGGACCCTCACCTTCAGTATGTACTGCTCCCCCGTCAGGTTGAAGGGCTTCCCCCGCAGCACGAAGGAGACCTCGGGCAGGGCTGAGAGCTGGTCGCAATCCAGCAGGTACTGGGGGAGAGCGCAGAGGTGGGAGGCGGGTTAGACAGTCCCACCACCACAGCCAGCAGGGGGCGCGGCATGCACGAGAACCCAGGAGTCCTGGCTCCCAGCCCCCCCCGCTCTAACCACTAGACCCCGCTCCCCTCCCAGAACTGAGGAGAGAACCCCGGAGTTCTGACTCTCAGGCCTCCCCAGTTCTAACCCCTAGGCCCCGTGGCTAGAACCCAGGCATCCGGCCCCCTTACCTGTCCCTTGAGAGCATGGAAGGGTCCCAGGGCCTTGTGCAGCTTCTTGATCTCCTTCCTGGGGCCTGTGATGAGGGAGGTGCCCGTGTCCACAATGGCTTGGCAGCCCCCCCGGCAGAGAGCCGGCCCCTTGCACCGGTGCCCGCCCCGGGACTTCTTCACCCGGATCCTGCCGAGAGGGGAGGCCGGGAGAGGGGGTCAGGGGACTGGGGGGAGGGGGGTCAAGGGGAGTAATCGGGGTTCAGGGGGTGGAGGGAGGATAGGGGGTGGGGAGGGATTTGGGCACTGGATGGAGGTTCAAGGGTAGGCTTGGGTGGGGGTTGACTATGGGGTCCAGGCCTGGTTTTTGGGACCGAACAGGGGGCTAGGGGTGGTTTGGGGGAGCCGGGGGGGATCAGGGACCCAGGGGGGTCAAGTGGGCATCTGTGAGGGTCCAGAGGGGTCCAGGGGGTTGGGTGGGGGCCCAGGAGTAGTTCTGGAGGTCGGATGGGGGTCTGGGAGGTCGGGGGGGGGTCCAGGGGGTCAAGATGCCAGTGGGTCAAGTGGGGATCCAGGGTTTTACTGAGGGTGGGGTGGGGGTGTGTTCAGGGGTTCTGGGGGTTGGGTGGGGGTCCAGAGGAATTGGGGGACCCTGGGGGGTTCTGGGAGTCAGGTCGGGGTCCAGGGGGTTGGGGAGAGTCCAGAGGCTCAGGGCGGGGTCCAGGGGCTCTGGGGGTGGTGGTGGTTCTGAGGGCCGGGAGGGGTCCCAGGGGGTCCAGAGGGTCAGGGAGGTCCGGGGCTACAAGGGGTCAGGTGGGGGTTCAGGGGTGTATGTCTGGAGGCTATGGGGGGTCCAGGGGCTTGGGGGAGGTTCTGGGGGCCAGAAGGAGTCCCAGAGGGGTCCAGAAGGTTGCAGAGGTCTGGGTGGGGGGTCTGGGAGTCAGGTGGGGGGTCCAGGGGGTCAGGGAGGGTCCAGAGGCTTGGGGGTACTGGAAATCTGGGGGGTTGAGGGAGATCCTGGGGTCGGGTGGGGATCCAGGGGGGCCCTGGGGTTGGGGAGGTCTGGGGGGGTCTGGGTGTCAGATGGAGGTCCAGGGGGGTCCAAGGGCTCGGGGGGTGGTGGTCCCAGGGGGGTCCAGAGCGGTGGGGAAGTCCGGGGGGCTCCAGAGGCTTTACGGGGGGCCAGAGGGTTCTGGGGGGTCTGGAGGCTTTAGGGGGGTCTGGGGGGCTCCAGAGGCTCTAGGGGGAGTCCAGGGGGTTCTGGGGGATCCGAAGGCTTTAGGGGGGGTCCGGGGGGTTCTGGAGGTTTTAGGGGGGCCCAGGGAGTCCGGGGATTCCGGAGGCTTTAGGGGGGTCCAGGGTGTACTCACTTGTCCACCTTGATCTGCCAGTAGGCCTTGCGGGACACGGGCACGTAATGGAGGTCCCCCTCGTACAGCCGCGGATCCGTGCCCCCCAGTAGCAGCTCGCCCCCATCCTCCGCCGAGCCCCTGCAAACCAGGGGTGAGAGAGAGCTTGGGGGGCTGGGCCTGGGGGGCAGGGGAGATGGGCACTGAGATCAGGAGGGGGCAGGGGGGCTGACTGGGGTGTTGGCCAGGGGATGGGGGCTGTGGGGTGGCAGGGGGTCAGGACCGGGGCTCCCGTGGAGGAATGAGGGTTTGGGGGTGGGGGGATGGGTGCTGAGTTGGGCACCGGGGGTCTGGGGACACCAGGGGGGGAGGGGCTTCGGGGTCTGGGCACCAGGGGCCTCAGGGGTCCGGGCACTGGCAGTCCAGGGATGCCGGGGACCTCCAGGCACTCCAGGGTCCGGGCACCGGGGGGCTTTGGAGTCCAGGTGCCAGGGATCTGAGGACACCGAGGGGCTCAGGGGTCCGGGCGCTGGGGGTCCAAGGACACCGGGGGGCTCAGGGGTCTGGGTGCTGGAGTCAAAGGACACCGGGGGGGTTTGGTGGTCCAGGGGATCTGAGGACACTGGGGGGCTCAGGGGTCTGGGGGGGCTCTGGGGTCGAAGGACACCGGGGGACTCAGAGGTCCGCTAACTGGGGGCTCTGGGTGCCGGGGGGCTCTGGGCACCAGGGGCTCTGACCTGCGGAGGTGGAAGGAGAAGACATTCTCGTCCAGCAGCCCCTGCGCCATCATGTTGTCAAAGACGGGGGTGACCCCACCCACTGAGAGGATGGGGTACCCCATCCCCAGGATCCCGTCGAACTTGGTTGCCACGAACACCAGCCCCGGCAGGTCCACAGCCTCAGCGAACGTCTGGTTCTCTACTGTCAGGTTGGACACCTGGGAGCAGAGCTGGGATAGAACCCAGGCGTCCTGGCTCCCAGCCCCTCCCCCCCTGCTCCAACCACCAGCCCCCACTCCCCTCCCAGAGCCGGGGAGAGAACCCAGGCGCCCTGGCTCCCAGCCCCTCCCCCCTGCTCCAACCACCAGCCCCCACTCCCCTCCCAGAGCCAGGGAGAGAACCCAGGCGTCCTGTCCCCCACTCACCGTGACCGTGTCCTGGCTGAGGAAGCCCTTCAGGCTGCCACTCCCGTAATGGATGGAGAACTTGGTGTGGTTGCGTTTGTGGGTGCAGGAGAAGAGTGAATAGTAGTGAGTGTGCACCCCTGTGGGGAGAGGGGGGGTCAGGAGAGAAAGACACAGCACCTCCCCCCCCCGACAGAGCCTCCCTGTTCATCCCTGGGGGAAGAGATGTGACGAAGAGGGACTGTTCTTAATGTTCTCTGAATACGATGGGGGTGCCTCAGTTTCCCCCAGGCAGTTCTTAAGTCTCGAGGTGGGGGGATAAGGGGGGGTGATTGTTGCAGAGCCCTAGAGGGCCAGTGTGATGCGGCTGGAGAACAAAGGGATCCGGTGGCCTCCGGCAAAGAGACAAAGGCCGGAGGAGGGCGGGAGAGTCTCAGTTTGGGGCTGGCTGGGGAAATGGAGGGAGGCCCAGATGGGGCTCTGGCCTCCCGGCCCCCCAAGATGGACCTGACTGAGGGGTCCTGGTCTCTGTACCTACCAGCTCTGGTTTAGACCATGCTCCTGTCAGCTAATAAACCTTCTGTGTCCCCGGCTGGCTGAAAGTCCCGTCTAGCTGCGGAGTCGGGGGGCAGGACACTCTGGCCCCCCCAGGACCCCCCCGTGTGGACTCGCTGCGGGAAGCGCGGGGTGGGGCAGGGGAGGCTGGAGGCTCCGGGGTCAGCCCCAGGAAGGTGGAAGCCGGGGCAGCGTCTTGCCCTGGGGACAGCAGCTCCTAGAGAGGAGGGTCCCCCAAGTCCTGGCTGGGTCGTAGGGGGCAGCTCCAGAGCATGGCCCGGGGACGCCATGACAGGGGGGGGTCAGGAGAGACAGACACAGCCCCCCCCAACAGAGCCCCCCTATGCACCCCTGGGGAGGTCAGGAGAGACAGACACAGCCCCCCCCAACAGAGCCCCCCTGTGCACCCCTGGGGGGGTCAGGAGAGACAGACACAGCCCACCTGAACAGGGCCCCCCTATGCACCCCTGGGGGGGTCAGGAGAGACAGACACAGCCCCCCCCAACAGAGCCCCCCTATGCACCCCTGGGGAGGTCAGGAGAGACAGACACAGCCCCCCACAACAGAGCCCCCCTATGCACCCCTGGGGAGGTCAGGAGAGACAGACACAGCCCCCCCCGAACAGAGCCCCCCTGTGCAGCCCTGGAGGGGTCAGGAGAGACAGACACAGCCCCCCAGCACCCCTGGGGGCAGAGGGGGCACAGGATGGACGAACACCCCCAGCCCGCCGGCACCCCCCGGGCCCCCACTCACAGCATGCCAGGTGCAGGAGACAGCAGCCGGCCGAAGGCACCCACAGGTCGGAGGAGCCCGTGTCGAAGACGACGTTGAACTGCTGGGGGGGCGTCCCGACCCCGATCTCCCCATAGTACTGGGCCTGGGGGGGGTCAGCGCTGAGGGTCAGCACCCAGCCCGGCCCCACAGAGCCATCGCCCTCTCCCAGCCCCCAACCCCCCAGTGCCATCCCCTGCCCCCCAGCCCCGGCCCCACAGAGCCACCCCCGTCTCTCAGCCCTCCCAGTACCATCCCCTGCCCCCCAGAGCCACTGCCCTCTCCCAGTCCCCCAACCCCCCAGTGCCGTCCCCTGCCCCCCAGCCCTGGCCCCTCAGAGCCACTGTCCTCTCCCAGCCCCCCAACCCCCCAGTGCCATCCCCTGCCCCCCAGCCCCACAGAGCCATCGCCCTCTCCCAGCCCCCAACCCCCCAGTGCCATCCCCTGCCCCCCAGCCTTCCGGCCCCACAGAGCCACCCCCGTCTCTCAGCCCCCCCAGTACCATCCCCTGCCCCCCAGCCCCACAGAGCCACTGCCCTCTCCCAGCCCCCCAACTCCCCAGTGCCGTCCCCTGCCCCGGCCCCCCAGAGCCACTGTCCTCTCCCAGCCCCCTAACCCCCCAGTGCCATCCCCTGCGCCCCAGCCCCAGCCCCACAGAGCCCCTGCCCCCCAAACCGCCCCCCAGCACAGCCCCCCTCCCTTTCAGCCCAGTCCCCCCAGGCTGAGCTGCCCCAGGGCTGGGTTTGGGGGCTGACTCACGTCCATGTAGTTGTGCAGACGCTGGGGGCAGCTGAGCGCCTGTGGGAACCCCTGCCCGGCCCCCCGCCAGCCCCCAGGTTGGCCATGGGGAGCCTCGTCCCGCCAACCCGGCTCCGGACCGAAGGGAATTTCCGCAGGGGGATCCTGCCGGAGGGAGGGTGGGGTCAGTGCAGGGAAACCACGGGGACCCCCCCCGGACCTCCCCTAACCCCCCCCCCCGAGCCAGCCAGTCCCCACCCTGGGGCAGATAGGAGCCGGCACCCCCCAGAGCGGACAGGCCCCGTGCCCCATTCCCTGCCCCACTGAGTCAGCCAGTCTCTGCCCTGTGGGAGGGAGGGAGCAGGGCAGGTACCAGTCCCACGCTGGGGCCTGGAACTGGCCGGACTGGTCGGGGGACTGGCTGGGTGGGGCGAGCTCAGAAATCCCTGGGGGGGGGCGGGGGGTGTGCCAGCAGCTGGAACCGCCAGCGTGTGGGGCACCGGGATCCTTTGATCTGCCGTGCCAGGCAGCCTGCCTCATCCCGGCCGTGACCCCACTTGCCTCCTC
The DNA here is from genome assembly GCF_965152235.1 of Eretmochelys imbricata. Taxonomy (NCBI): domain Eukaryota; kingdom Metazoa; phylum Chordata; order Testudines; family Cheloniidae; genus Eretmochelys; species Eretmochelys imbricata. Next base: position 15,575,183 of record NC_135594.1, read on the forward strand.
CCTCCCTCCCTCCGCTGGGAGAGAACCCAGGTGTCCTGGCTCCCAACCCCGCCCCCCCAGTTCTAACCACTAGACTCCCCTCCCCTCTTCGAGCTGGGATAGAACCCAGGTGCCCTAGTTTCCAGTCACCCCTGCTCTAACCCCTAGACCCCACTCCCCTCCCAGAGCTGGGGAGAGAACCCAGGAGTCCTGCCTCCCAACCCCCCTGCTCTAACCACTAGACCCCACTCCCCTCCCAGAGCTGGGGAGAGAACCCAGAAGTACCGGCTCCCAACCCCCCCTGCTCTAAACACTAGACCCCACTCCCCTCCCAGAGCTGGGGAGAGAACCCAGGAGTACCGGCTCCCAACCCCCCCGCTCTAACCAGTAGACCCCACTCCCCTCCCAGAGCTGGGGAGAGAACCCAGGAGTCCTGGCTCCCAACCGCCCCCCCCGCTCTAACCATTAGACCGCATTCCCCTCCCAGAGCTGGGGAGAGAACCCAGAAGTCCTGGCTCCCAACCCCCCTGCTCTAACCACTAGACCCCACTCCCCTCGCAGAGCTGGGGAGAGAACCCAGGTGTCCTGGCTCCCAACCCCCCCTGCTCTAACCACTAGACCCCACTCCCCTCGCAGAGCTGGGGAGAGAACCCAGGAATCCTGGCTCCCACCCCCCCCCCCCCGCTCTAACAATTAGACCGCATTCCCCTCCCAGAGCTGGGGAGAGAACCCAGGAGTCCTGGCTCCCAAACCCGCCCCCCACTCTAACCACTAGACCCCACTCCCCTCCCAGAGCAGGGGAGAGAACCCAGGAGTCCCGGCTCCCAACCCCCCCGCTCTAACCATTAGACCGCATTCCCCTCCCAGAGCTGGGGAGAGAACCCAGGAGTCCCGGCTCCCAACCCCCCCCCCCCCACTCTAACCACTATACCCCACTCCCCTCCCAGAGCAGGGGAGAGAACCCAGGAGTCCCGGCTCCCAACCCCCCCGCTCTAACCACTGGACCCCACTCCCCCCGACAGGACCCAGGCGTCCGGGGCCCTCACCGGATCAGCGCCTGGGTGCCCAGAGCCAGCAGCAGGAGGGCGGCAGCGCCCGGGGCCCCCATCCTCGCTCCCGTGCGGCAGCCGCTCTCGCCCCGTCTGTCCCCAGCCCCCGCCGGGAGCTCGGGAACCGCCTCCTCCCATTGGCTGGGTCACCTGGGGTGCAGTGCCTGATTGGCCGGGAGCCCTGGGGCTCGGGCTCGGATTGGCCCCGGCCTGCCGGGGTGCAGCGCCCCACGGGCCCTGGCTCGGCCGGCGAGGGCAGGCTGCAGGCGGGGTGCCCCGGGTGAGCCCCACGCCCTGACTCGGGGCGGGAGCTGGGAGCTGGGAGCTGGGCCGGGGCGGGGCGGGGCGGGGGCTCCTGCCCCTTGGCCCCCCTCAACCCCTGCCCCCTCCCCACAGCCCCCTAGACCTCCCCACAGCCCCCCAACTTGCACCCTAGCCCTCCCCTTCCCCACAGCCCCATAGACCGCCCCACAGCCCCCCAACCTGCACCCTAACCCTCCCCCACCCTCACAGCTCCATAGCCCTCCCCACAGCCCCCCAACCTACACCCTAACCCTCCCCTTCCCCACAGTCCCCCAACCTGCCCCCAACCCTCCCCTTCCCCACAGCCCCATAGACCGCCCCACAGCCCCCCAACCTGCACCCTAACCCTCCCCCACCCTCACAGCTCCATAGCCCTCCCCACAGCCCCCCAACCTGCACCCTAACCCTCCCCTTCCCCACAGCCCCCCAACCTGCCCCCAACCCTCCCCTTCCCCACAGCCCCATAGACCGCCCCACAGCCCCCCAACCTGCACCCTAACCTTCCCCTCCCCCACCCTCACAGCTCCATAGCCCTCCCCACAGCCCCCCAACCTACACCCTAACCCTCCCCTTCCCCACAGCCCCCCAACCTGCCCCCAACCCTCCCCTTCCCCACAGCCCCATAGACCGCCCCACAGCCCCCCAACCTGCACCCTAACCTTCCCCTCCCCCACCCTCACAGCTCCATAGCCCTCCCCACAGCCCCCCAACCTACACCCTAACCCTCCCCTTCCCCACAGCCCCCCAACCTGCCTGCAAACCTCCCCTTCCCCACAGCTCCATAGACCGCCCCACAGCCCCTCCCACCTCCTTCCTCACAGCCCCATAGACCTCCCCACAGCCCCCAACCTGCACCTAACCCTCCCCACCCCCACAGCCTGCCCCACAGCCCCCCAACCTACACCATAACCCTCCCCCACCCTCACAGCTCCATAGCCCCACAGCCCCCCAACCTACACCCTAACCTTCCCCTTCCCCACAGCCCCCCAACCTGCACCATAACCCTCCCCTTCCCCACAGACCGCCCCACAGCCCCTCCCACCTCATTCCTCACAGCCCCATAGCCCTCCCCACAGCCCCCCAACCTACACCCTAACCCTCCCCTTCCCCACAGCCCCCCAACCTGCCCCCAACCCTCCCCTTCCCCACAGCTCCATAGACCGCCCCACAGCCCCCCAACCTGCACCCTAACCCTCCCCCACCCCTCACAGCCCCATAGCCCTCCCCACAGCCCCCCAACCTACACCCTAACCCTCCCCTTCCCCACAGCCCCCCAACCTGCCCCCAACCCTCCCCTTCCCCACAGCCCCATAGACCGCCCCACAGCCCCCCAACCTGCACCATAACCCTTCCCTTCCCCACAGCCCCATAGACCACCCCACAGCCCCTCCCACCTCCTTCCTCACAGCCCCATAGACCTCCCCACAGCCCCCAACCTGCACCATAAGCCTCCCCTTCCCCACGGCCCCATAGACCGCCCCACAGCCCCCAACCTGCACCTAACCATCCCCACCCCCACAGCCCGCCCCACAGCCCCCCCAACCTACACCATAACCCTCCCCCATCCCCCACAGCCCCTTAACCCTCCCCACAGTCCCTTCCCTGCACCATAACCCTCCCCCACTTGCTCCCCTACAGCCCCATAGCCATCCCCACAGCCCCCCAACCTGCACCATAACCCTTCCCCCACAGCCCCATAGCCCTCCCCACAGCCCCCAACCTGCACCATAACCCTCCCCCCACAGCCCCATAGATCTTCCCACAACCCCCTCCCGTCCCCTTCCCCAGAGCCCCATAACCCTCCCCCACCCCCACAGCCCCATAGCCCTCCCCACAGCCCCCCAACTTGCACCGTAACCCTCCCCCCCACCCCTCCCCCAGAGCCCCATAACCCTCCCCACAGCCCCCACCCTGCACCCTGTACTATAACCTTCCCTATAGCCCCCCTTGGCCCATCTACCCTGCCCCATCTACTGTCCCCAGCCCTGCCGGTGCCCCTCACTCCCGACCCACAGGCCCCTGCTAGCCCGGCCCTGGGCTCCCCCCAGCTCTGCTGGTGCCCCTGCAGTGAGGCGCAGTTGGGGAGTGGGGGGCGGGGGGGGGGCTGTTGCACGTCAGGGATGGACTCAGACTCTGCGGCGGGGGGGTTTCAAGATTTTATTGTTGTTTCTATAAGAGCCGGGGGTGTCCCAGACACGGGGCACCTGTGGGGGAATCGTAGATGGGGTCGTGGGGGTGGCAGACATCAGGGGCTGAAGTGGGCCTGGGGGGTGGGTGGGATCAGGGCTCCCCTGAGATCTCTCCCCCAACAGCCCCCACCCCCCAGGCAGGTGGGCCTGTGGATTGGGGCCACTCGGGGAAAGCAGGGGCTGGCTGTTGCGGGGGTCAGCAGGGCAGGGTTTGGGGGCGTCTGGGCAGGGTCCCCCCTTCCCATCCCTGCCGCAGCTGACGGTGGGTGGCGGGGTGCAGCCCTCCACGGAGAGGGGCGCTGAGGTCAGGGCACCGGCTGGACGTAGTTGGCAGGGTACAGCCCCACGCGCCCTCTGTCCGTCACCCCCTTGCACCAGCCCTGGGGGTCCTGCTCCTCCAGCTTCGTCAGCTCCTCCCCTGCAAGGACAGGCAGCGCGTTAGGGGGTGGCGGGGGGAGTCAGTGGGGTTTGGGGCCCTAAGGGGAGGGGTCAGTTGGGGGATGGGCTCAGTGACGTGTGGGTCTGTTAAGGGGGATGGGGTCCATGGGGAGGGTAGGGGGATCCATCAGGGGCTGTGTGGGGTGGGGTCTGTCGGGGAATAGGCTCAGTGGGGTGTTTTGGGGGCTCCAGTGGGGTGGGGGGGCTGGGGGCTGCTGTCAGCAGATGGGCTCAGTGGAGCATGGATGGGGGTCCATTCAGGAGGGGTGGGGGACGAGGTCCATGGGGGGGTTTGTTGGGGGAAGGGGGTATCTGGGATGGGGGTGGGCTGTGTTGGGGGAAGAGCTCGGTGAGGGAGTCGGGGGGGGGGGTCAGAGCCCAGCCGGGGGATGGGCTGGGGGGTCCAGAGGGGTCAGGGCCCAGCTGGGGGAGGACCTGGGGGTGTCCAGCGGGGGTAGGGGGGTCATGGCCCAGCCGGGGGATGGGCTGGGGAGGCCCAGCGGCGGGGGGGGGAGAGCTGGGGGGGCTCGGGGGGGCAGGGTCCCCCCCGGTGGTCACTCACCCGCAGTGAAGCTCAGCTCGTCCGGCTCCTGCCCGGCGTAGTCGTAAATGGCCCGAACCCGCTGGCCCAGAACCGGTGCCGGGACCTCGGCCGCGCTGCGGGGGCAGGGGAGACAATGAGGGGGGCGGAGCTCCTGGGGGACACGCCCACACCCGAGCCCCCCGCATCACCCCAAGGGCCCCCCCCCACTCCCTCCCAAACGCGGGGCTGCCCCATGCGGGCTGGGGGCAGGGCAGGGTTTTCCGAGAGGCTGGTGTGTTGTTATAGGGTTTCCGGGGGGGGGGGGGCTGGTGGGTCAGCGTAGGTGTCCTGGGGGGCTGGGGCATTATTGGGTTGTCCACCCTGCTCGCCTGCCCCTGGCTGGCCCCCCCCCCACTCACCTGCCCAGGGCCGGGCGGATGCTCTGCAGCGTCACCTTCTCCTCCTCCTTCGCCGGGGGCGCCGTCTTGGGGCTCGGCTGCTCCCACTCCGGGCTCCACGCCTTGGGGGGGGAGGAAATGGGGACTCAGCCCTGGGGGGCTCCCAGCCAGACCCCTACTCGCTTGGGGGGTGGGGGGAGCTCTGGGGTTTCCCATGGAGATGGGCCCAGAGCTGGACCCGCGGGCTGCGGGGTGTGTGTGTGTGATGAAGTGGGGATTTTCCCTTGTTGTGTTGTGTGTGTTTCCTGCTGTTTTCCATGGA